>NC_044496.1:18148771-18363771 GCF_902362185.1 Chanos chanos
GCCTCTGCTGTCTTTTTGGCATCACTTGGAGCCTGATCTTCCTGGACTTTGGCCCGCTCTCTGATACGATTCTTTTCCTCTTCTGTATCATCAATGCCCTGCAAGGTAGGCTCTGTTCCCTGCTTGCCCTTGGAGCTTTAGAGCTCAGTGCTATATGTGCCAGGACTCAGCCAAAAAAAAAACCAACAACAACAAAAAAGAGAGCGACCAAATAGAGGCTTTGTTAAGATGTGATACAATGTAGCAGAGTTACTTTAGTAAATTCCCAGTGAATTACAACATGTTCCCTCTTGTTATTACAGAATTAGTGATTATCTGACATGAGACTGTTTGAATATGTCTTAGATTTATATGCTTTGGTTTGTATGGGTGAATGAAAGAATAGATGAACAGAAAAACAAATGAATGAAAATGAATGAATGAACGAATGCTCCTTTATTGTTATGCAGGCTTTTTCCTCATGTTGCGGTACTATGTTCTTGAGCGGATACGGAAGAGAACATCTGAACTAGAACAAAGCAGCACAGGGTCCACAAGACAGCACATGCTGCAGACTCAGGAAAAGAGTTGAGAGGTGTCAGAGAGAGCATTCCGGGAATTTGATGGAAACGCAGGTCACACTATGGTCAGGTCATCTGTATTTTAATGTCAGAGACAGACTCCTCTAGCTGAGCAAGAGTCCCCAAAGCTGGTCTGAAAGGGCACTCATGCATAGAGATGTTTTTAAGCATTTAGTGGACGTAATGCACAGAAATTGTTGCCTGTGTGCTTCTTTATGCCTTTTGTCATTAAACTGTTATCAGTGGAAACTGGGAAGTTTCAAATCCTCAGGACAGCAGTATTATAATATCTTTTTGTAGGAAAGTGCACTGAATCCATTCAAACTAAATGCATAGAGTAGAATATGAGTATTTTATAACTCGATAAGCTTTTATTTTTCATTTTCAGTTTTTGTAAGCTTTCTTTTTTATATGTCTGTGTTATTGTTGACTTTAATTTTTAAAGACTCCTTATCATAGCACTTCAGCCTATTTCTCACTTTTTGATTTTTGTGCAAATCTTCTGAGTAAAACAGCGGAGTTAAATCCACTTTAGAATCCTGCTACCCAGACACCTGAGGCGTGTCTCAGAATTGTCAGAAATTCTGTTCTTTTTTAACTATGTTTATTGTTCTGCACACTCTGTACACACTGAAGAAGATGTGACTCTTTGCCAGTCTGTTAATATGATTGAAATATGATTTTTGATCTGAAATATGACTTTTGATAAATTTTGTTTTATGGCATTAAGATCCTTTAATTTCCTCTATATTGTACAATTCTCTCAGGCATTAGCTACTGTGATATATTGCACTTTTATTTATGATGAAACTTTATAATGAAACTGGGGTTTATTTAGAATTCATTTGCTATTGTAGTATTCCTTATCCAATTTCTAAGTGTATATATTTTGATTTTGCTTAAACGTGTTTCAAATGTGTCAAATTCACAAATAAATAATTACTTCAAAAAACACCCTGTGTATGTACACAATGCATTATTTTAATATTCTGTCACAGTAGAATGTGTTTATTTAATGGTATGACTATGTTCACATTCGTGCGTAAAAATCTAGTCGTATGTCAGCTTCAAAGAGATAGTACTATAATGTTTTGCCAGCTGTACTATTTTAAAGGTTAATGGGGACAAATGTAACTACACATATTGAAACATTTTACAAATACGTGTGGCACATTTGATCAGTGGAGGTCAAAAGTCCTGTCATGAAGCATGCCGTACATTGTGCTGTTACTGTAACTGGGAACGATTCTACACATACGTGACGCTTCCCCTGCCCCCACTTATGGATTCCCCCCAAAAGTGAGTCTGTAGAGACATCCTTTACCCTGGAAAACAAGGTTTCAAATCAACATTTTGTGATAGTGTTTAAAAGACAGTAGAGCTGAGTCAAGACCAGCTGTCACACTTCCACACAGCAGGATTGCAGTAGGTCAGTGGAAAATTACATGAGGGTTTTTACAGCAGACCCTGGCCAACATGGAACTCAGAGGACTGCTGTTGCTGAGATCGTGACTGTGTGCCGGGGGATTCACTCGATTACCACAGGCAGCATCACCTACACACAGTCAATGTTATGAAAGCAATTAAGCGAGACAAAGAAGGAAGTTGCTCAACTTTTTGAAAAAAAGAAAAATCTTTGTCCAGACCAATCACACTTTTGTTCGTCATATACTTTTTACATTGTAACAAACTCCAAGCATCGAGAATATTCTACTTGTCCTTTGAGAAGATATCAATTCTTTGTGGAGACTGAACAATTCCATGACTTAGCCAAACCAACATTTCAGATGACTAACACAAAAGTGATGTGTCATAAAGTGTATGACTCCTTTCTTGACAGGAGAGATTGAAGCATGTTACATCAATGCAAACTACAACTACAATTAACCACAAGAACCACTAAAACAACATGTAGATTTCAAAATTTCAGCAAAATTTCTTGATTTTTTGCATAGTGTTTATGGTTTAGATGAGGGTGCTTTTGTTGCTTGAGCAGTAATGTTTGATAAAGACATATACTACAATGCTTTGTAGTAGCCTTTTGCAGACATAAATAATACATTTCACATTGACCATTGGCTCTTGGTTGTCACACCATAACCACCATAACCACTGCTATAACATCACCACATCCTTAACGTCACATGGACTACTATGGTTGAGGTCCTGCTCTAGACATGCATGCTCTTGGCAGATAGAGTAATGTTCATTGTGGGGGGACTGACCTTAGGGAAATACCAAGAAGGACTTCATCACTTCATGCATCGTAATACTTCCTGTTTTTTTTGTCTTCACAAAAAACAGCAACTGACACGCAATTTTTAGTACTTAAAAAACAGCTCAACAAAAAGAGCATTTTACTCCTCAGTTGTTCTCTTCTAAACTGTACTTAGTTAGGGAAAGTCTGCTCTATGGTGCTTCCACATTTTGATGACAAATCCAGTTACAGATCTGCATTGTTTATTAATTAATAACATGTTCTGTGGTTATAGTGAACGCTAGCAAAATGGTACAAATATTTGTGTTTCTTTCAAAGGTAAATAAACAGTTCATTAGAAGTGAGGTGTTCATTACCACTGATGTCTTTATACAGATTATCCAAACTGGATAAAATAGTTACATCACAATTTACTATAAACAATATTTACTTTAGACAACATATCCATTTAAGGTTCAGCGCATGAGTTGGGAAGACAAGATGAAACAGCCATGTGGAACATTATACTCACGATCTACAAAATGTTTTATATTCTGTTGGCACGCAAGCGCTGAAACTATTTAAACACTTTGTAAGTCAGTAATCATCACAAACTGACACAACACACACATACAAACAACATACATGGAAACAGTTGCTCAGCAATTTCAAACACTAAAAGAAATATATAATCACCACTTACATCAGGGTTTACTCAGTTTTTCATGGTACCAGATTAACTACCAGAAGACATTGCTCTTCTACTGCTTAAATAGTCTCACTTTTATCATTTTTAATTTTCCTGTGTGTGGGGCTGTGAGTTGCATTTCACAAAACTGACACAGCTGTACTGTTCTAACTGTTTTATCAGCTCTCATCAGTTTAATTTGGAATGTTCTGTCAATGTGATTTGGGAGCATTTCAACAGAACAGTGAAAGTGTCATCCACTCATTGACTCATGCACATGTCATTTCAATAAAATCATCACAGGACTATAGAAGTAATTTTCAGCGTTTACTTGACGAAACATTAACTTGACTAACGATAACATAGTATGCCTATAATGTTGTAAATGTGCTTATTATGCTATTTATGCTTTTCCCTCTTATGAAATGAATTTGGTAAGAACATGATAAATATATGAATCATTTACTAGATTAGATTTGAAACATTTAGACTCAGTCCCTTAGGGGGTCCCCTTTTGAACACCATTTAAATTTCACTTCCTCTCCACCTTGGTTGTAAAGCCTGAACAAGGAAGAAATGCTAGTACTCAGGGAAAAAAGGCCATGGGGTTGATTCCACTTTTTGCAATTTCGGTGGAAACCAAATAATTAGGGAAGTTGTTGTGGCTCAATTGGATTAGATCATAGTTGAAGTGCAGCCACACTGCGATCATGTGCAGCCTAAGTCACATTGTCTGGCTGATGTATACTTTAGACTGCTCTAGAACTGCAACACAATAACAAGAGTCATCATGAAGAATTTGGACAGAACAACTATAACAGCCACATCAATTCACACAGGTGTGAATTCAAAGAAATGCAAATACATGAATCCGCACAACAATTAAATTTAGTATTTACCATTGATTGTCTGTTTATCTTCAGCTCTTTGTACAAAAATGTACAGATTTCTTTCTCTGGTGTCAGATATAAACTAGGATTTTATGCAAGTTGTAATGATTGCACCTTAATATGTCAGTTGAAACTTATGCTCTAGCAAAGACAAATCTGAAAGTTGGCCTTTCACTGGTTACTCTAATGATAACTTTGTGTACTTTTTCTGTCTGATGAGCAAGCCCTCAAGCAAGACAAATACATGCTCAGGTGAAACATCTGAAGTTAGAAAGACAAGGGGATTTCCAGAGTTTCTACTGTTTATTTAGAGCTGGGTTTTATGTCCTGATTTTAAAGTACCTCAGCAGTTCAAAGAAAAAAAAAAACAGCAATAAAAAACAAATAAAATTTTCTATACAGCTTTACTGAAAATATACAGAAACAAAAACATATCTAGCAATCATTTTAATCCATTACTGATTAAAGCTAATAAAAGGATGATTTATCACTGAACCGATGAAAAGTGATTTTGTTTTTATCACTATTGATTAGACTTGCATATCCCAAATCAGCTTTCATGGACTGGCTTCACGTTGGCAAAATGCTGCTTCAGAGCTCCTAGAAAGGCCTTAGGGAAATCATTTAGATACTCAGTCCCTGGGTAACTGATAGTAACACGTAGTTCCCTATAGACAGTAGTCCTGTTTCAGAAACTTTCACAAATGATATTTGGTCAGTTGTTGGTATGGTCACATAGGAACCTCAGTAAGACTAAAAAAGGCATAACACTCCTCACATGGCTTTGTGAAACTGGTTCATAGTTATGAGCTAAGAGTCTACATTCCACGAATTGGAAGTGAAAATCTTACTTTGAAACTAATTTATATGCAGCCTCATAGTGCTGGGAGAATTTCTTGGCAGTGTTTTTATATTTGGTTACATTCATTGACATATCCAGAGCTTCATTAGCTTTAAAAACTTTAAAAACAAAATTACTTTTTACTTGGAAATCCAATTCTACGCTTCATTCCATTCTTTCGGAGAATAGACGCAATATTCTATTAATAGTTCAGATCTCTGGGGGTTTCCGAAAACCAAGGAGCCAATGGGCTTTAACAAAAACAGTTTAAGTCACCACTATGCAGAGAAGTCATCACCGTTTCAGTTTCGGTCTCATTCGGTTGAGTGTCCCCGCTCCGAACCGTCCGTGGCCCTTATTCAGTCAATGTGAAACGTAAGGAAATCCTAACACACATTCTCTGGGTCTCAGTGGTATGGCTCAGCTCACCTCTTTAGCTACAGTTTACGAGGAAGACTTGTATAACGTCGTCCTCGTTAAGACTAGCGCTGGTGCCTGCTTACGAGGCCATGTCAGGAGAAAAGAATGTCACATGGCTATCAAGCTTTTCCAAGGCCGCACCTCGCACGACAGGTAGATTGCTACAATTTTTTTAATGTGCACTGTAGATTTAAATTTCATATATTAATTCGTTTTACTAGACTGATCCTTTATTTGATCGACTTATGGATGGATTCGAAGATTTGTTGCGTTGTGTAGTTTCGCGTCAGCTGAATAATTTGCGTTTAATTAGAGGTCCCTTTTCAGTATGTAAACATTAACTCTCTGTTGCACAGTAACTGGAAAGAGCGGTTAAGGGATGCCGAACTGCTGGCTAAATTGCGTTCTGAGCGGGTTTTAGCTCCCTGGGGATTACACAGGGCATGCAGCCTTGTCGGATTGGTGTGGGATTGGATGCCTGAAGGATCTCTTCATTCATTGCTGTATGAGGTGAGCAGAAGAGTGTTATGTTCCTACTTTAAAATAAAGTATGTTCTTACTTTAAAAATTCAGCCTTCTTTGTTTTAGTATTTGGAAACATGCATAGTAACCTTTGGAAAGTTTTAGATTAAATTATCCTTGCATAGCCAAAACCCTTAAATGTATCTGTATTAGTTACTTCCTTAAGATGTATATGATTTGTAGGTTCAGTATTTCACACTTCATAGAGATACTCATTATTATTATTATTATTATTATTATTATTATTATTATTAGAACACATCACAACAGTTTTTCTTCAAGTGCTGTCTCTTTCCATGTCAGACATCCTTGTATCCAGATATCCCTATGTCACTCCGGACCCGGATCTTGTGGGATGTGGCTGAGGGTTTATTACACATGCATGGAATTTCTCAGCCTCACATGGCATTAAAGGCCACAAATGTTCTCCTTGACCAGCAATATCGGGCTAAGGTAACAATACTGAAAGCGTCTACATTTTGGAATATTGTACAGTTACAAGGAGTGTTATTGTTGCTCCTTTTGAATGTAATAAGTTAATGGGGAACTTGTGTTGTACTCAATGTGTTGTAACCTGTGTGGGTTTTTGTTTATGTATTGTAAATTTAGGCCTCATATAACATCAGTGTGTGCTTGTATGTACTCTTCTTACAGTTGTGTGACTGGGGTCACTGGAGGGACATTAAGTCATCTTTCTCTAATGGGTGCGGCCCTTGTTTCAGGGACCTGGCTTACTTATCTCCAGAAGTAATACAAGGCTCCATGCCCTCTGTGGAGGCTGACATGTACAGGTGAGTTGGGTACACATAAAACTTCAGAAAAAAATATTGTGATTCAAAGAGATTCTTGTACGAGACCACACCTGATGCGTGCGCGCGCACACACACACACACACAGACACACACACACACAGAGTCATTCATACATTGGCCTTGTTAGTTGTGTATATGTAGGCCACTAAATCTGGGCTGTAATCTCACTTCATCAGTTTTGGTGTTCTGCTTTGGGAGACTTTAAACAGAAGGCGTCCAAGTGAAGGTAAGTGATCACAGCTGCCATTGCCATATAACTGGACTTCAGTGTCACTGATTTATGGTACTTTGGTGTTTTATTAAGTGTGAGGAGAACAATTTATACTGATATGGATGTATACTTATATTTTCCAACAATTGTATTAAACAATAAGAATGTTTTGTTCACATACTAACTAAGTCTTTTAGCTTAAGAGACACATTAAAGGCCACATTCAACATGGTCACTATACCTGAGTGGCATCATCTCAGACTGAATCAGTTGTTAGTATTCTTGTGTATGTTTACTCTGTGGAAATAAGTGGCTCTTGTTATATGTTGTCATGACAGGTATTGATCAGCTGCAGATTCTCCTGCTTTCTGCTCAGGAGGGGGTGGAGCTGGGCATGGAGGGAGATTTACTCCCCCAAGAAACGCCCCAGATCCACGCCCTCACCCAGCTGATGATGCGATGCTTGAATACAGAGCCGAGACAACGGCCGCTGGCCAGTGGTTGGTGGAAAAACTCTCCTCACAGCATGTAATTTACTCATGATAATTTTCTTCTGATATGTACTCCTAACCTCCCACTCCTGTTTTTTAGAGTGTGTCCTGGAACTGAGGAAAGCCATGGAAACATTCGAACCGCAGGCTTCAGCCAAAGCTACCATTCAGCTGAGGATGTACAAGGTACAACTTACCATTCATATGTGAATATCAGATCTGAATATACACTGACACACCTATTCTACCCTCTCATAACTATTGGAAGTGAGGGTCTCCGGCAGACAATTTGCTGTTTAATTTATCAATTTGTGACGTGAATTAAAAAAAATTCTGGTGTCCTTTCTTCTGCTCCTCATCGGTCTTTTACAACAAACAACATTATAACCAGTATATGATATAGTAGAGATTTGTCTGTTTGTTTGTTTATTTATTTAGCAGAATGACAAATTGCACTGTTCATGTTACTTTCTGGTAGCTAACAAAACAGTTGACATGCCTCTGTGTCTTGCTCACTCTAATAACAGAACTTTGCCTGTGCAGTATTCCAACCTACGGAAAATGACTTTTACAAGTTATGAGCAAATCAAATGATGAATAGTCAGGAATAGTCATGAATACTCTAGTGTATCACCAAATACAACTCAGCAACTGAACCATTTGTGATATATAAGGGAGCTATTTCATCAGCGGCATATTTGTGTTTGTGTTTGCGTTTGTGTTTATGTGTGTTTTTCTTGTCACCAGGAGAGGGCACTGCTCAGCTGCAAACAAAGGCTGACCTGGGAGATGCCTATAGAGATAAACAATCTGGAGGTAAAAGAACTGACTAATAATGCTTGGTCAGAGCTCTTTTCTGTTGTAAATATTTGTCTCATATCTGTGTCTAAGTCAGCCAATACTTTGATTTTACCTTTGATTTGTTTGTGACAGTCTACAGTATTTGTTCTTAAAAATTAAAATCGTTGTGGAAGAAGAGGAATTTTTCATCTGGGTCCAGATCACTGATGATATCTGTTCACCAGGGCTATGATGTCTGCAGAGGGCAAAAAACCATGATCACAAAAGTGATACCAGGAGACCCACTTCAGACAAATGTTACAAAAGTTCCGTGTTGCTCTGATTCCCAAAATGTAAGCCCCTCTGTCCCCACAGCAGTGAGGGCTAGTCCCAACGCAACATGCTGCAGAGGTCAGTAAATATAAACAGACTCTAATTTATTGTCTAATGAATGGAGCAAATGTACAGACTACCCTCATGTAATTTAACAAGCTCACTATATCCAACAGTCACACTGCTAAGGATCAACTTTTATCTTTGGATTCATAACTGTGACAATGCAAAGATCGCTGAAGAATTGAAACGTATTACAGTGTAACTGAACCTTTTTAATTTCACAGCAGCAAACCAAGGAACGATTTGACTTCTTTTTCAGTCACACAGAGGCTCAGGTGTTTGAGGTTGCTTTGTGTGTTTCTCTTAGATGCTGAGAGGATTCTTGCTCCCACCAGCGGATCTCTCAGTGCCTCTTACAGCGGCTGTGGTCTATGGAAGGGTGATATAGATTGGACAACGCCTCACATGCGAAACCCTTCATACAACTCCTCCTCGGTCATGCTAAAGAGCTCTCTGCAGCGTCCTAGAGTCAGCAGCCCGGGTAAGAGTGGACGCCTGTGTCTCTGTGCATGGCTGACTGCCAGCGTCAGAACTCACCAATTACTAAAGTCATAAAACGAAAGTGACACTTGCAATGGTGTGAAAATCACGCATATGGTTGAATTAGCATGTGGTTATCAAAAAGAAAAGCACACGCAACGTCGTAACTCACTGAAAGCTCTGGAAACGTGACGAACCCGACGGCTCTGATGCCTCGGCTCGTCTGTGACTGACTTTAAATGGCAGCGCCACTTAGCTAGGCAACCTTTGTTTACATATACCAAAATATTGCTGGCTTAAGAGCATAAAAAACAAATGAGACCTTCACAAACATGACTTTAAGTTCCCACGCATGGTGCATGGCTGTCTGGGTGTATTTACACATTGCATAGTAAGCAGTTCTGTGGGACTGCACTGGCTGGCTTCCTGTATGGCAGTCTCACCGATGCCTTATCTGTATCCAGCGCGTTTCCTCCCCAGAGGGGTTTTGTTTTTCTCCAGATTGGTCTTAGTTTTGTTCCTTTATATACACTGTTTTTAACTGAGTCTTTGTTTCATTACGCTTCTCCTGAAATTCAGAAAACTCTAGAAGAGAAGTAGAATGAGAAAGAAAATCTCAGTCTGTTTATACACTAGGTTTTTTCTGTAATGTCTGTGTGAAGTTTTATAAACGCAGAAGATGTTTATTATGAGTGTGAACATAGTACACCAAACTATAGCACAGTTTTAGAAGTTTATCTAAGCTCTTTAAGTATGTTCATCAGTGTTTAAAACTTTGATCTTGTTATTCTTGCTTATCGGTTAATCCAATTCATCAGTTGCTATTTATTAATGATTATATGTGTGATTAAATAATAATAATAATAATAACAATAATGATTCAAGTTTATTTAGAGCCCGATATCACTATTTATAGTCTCAGAGGGCTTTACATGTCCATAACAAAGTCAAATCAAAATTATATTATCCATCAGTTAGAGAAAATAGATAAGTCTTTAGTTTGGTTTTAAAGTTATGAAGAGAGTTTGCCTCCCTAATTTCTGTAGGTAAACCATTCCAGACGAAGGGAGAGCAGTAGGAAAAGGCTTGGTAGCCAGCGGACTTCTTTTTAACTCTTGGAATGACTAATAGTCCAGAATCTTGAGAGCACAGGGTACGAGGGGGATTATAGGGTGTAATTAAGTCAGATAGGTAGGCCGAAGCAAGCCCACATGGAATTTTATATGTTAATAAGACCTTAAAATCTGTCCTTGCATGAATTGGGAGCCAATGAAGGGAAGCCAGGACACATGTAATGTGGTCAAACTTCCTTGTTCTGGTCAGGATTCTGGCATGCTGGACCAGATGAAGACTTTTGGTAATAGAGTCAGGCAGACCAGAGTACAGATCTTTGCTGTAATCAAGGCGAGACGTGACGAATATGTGAACAATGGTTTCTGCATCAGTTATACTAATTTTAGCGATATTACGGAAATGATAAAAGGCAGTTTTGGTTGTGGTTTTGATATGAGTGATTAGCGAGAGACCAGAGCCAAAAATCACAAGGTGTTTAGCCGTAGAGTTTTGAGAGATGAATAAAATATTCACAGACATTGAAATATAATATTGAATTATTGTGTGTGCGTGAGTAAATTGCATAAAGGTGAATTGAAAATCATGTTTCTATAGTTTGATGACCTACTTGTGAGATCTTTCTGAAAATCCAGGAGTGAAATAAGGAATCTACGCATCGTGTGTACATTTAAAGACTAAACAGTGGTCTCAGGGGATATCGTGGCTGTGCCAGTGATGATCTGAGGCCAAACAGTATCAGCTCTCACCGGGTGCCTCTTTTCAGTTATGAATCAGGTCTCATGGCAGCTTAAAGATGAAATATGAATAGTGTATGCATTACTTTCAAACCAACATGCAAATACACCGCAAAACTCTTTTGTTTCAAATGGTCATTCACTTTTACCCTTTTCCTCCTCTGGTCTGTAGCTGTATGCCAGATGCCTGACACCGTGGGATGGAGCTGCGGCCGCCTGCTCCAGGAGAGACGTGAAACCATAGTGCGCTACATGACAGAGGGTCGCCTAAACAACCTGCTGGATGTCCTGCGGGCCAGACGGGCTGTGACCCGTGAGGCCTACGAACAGATCATGGCTGATCTGACACTGGCGGCACGTACACGCAGTTTGCTGGATACTTGTGCGTGTCTGGGGGAGAATGTTGCCGCCTTAGTGGCTACCACTCTCGGTCTAGTTTCTGTGGAGAGATCCAGGGGACGTATTCAGCTGGTACCATAAAGACAGAGGGCAGAGTGTGGGTGTTCTCTGTGGTACTGAGCGGGCACTTATTAAGACTGTTCAATCGAAAGTGTTCTGAAGAGATGACTGCAGAAGGGCTTAATGGATATGCTGAACCTTTGTGCTGTTGCATTCTTACTCACTGACTTTGATGAATAGCAGTGAGGAAAACCTAATCTCTATGAACAAATTGATTACATCAAACCTTAGCCATTTAGGATCTCAGGGTCCCATTGTTACTCCTTTTACACATTTTAAATGCTTGACTTGGGGCTATTCAAATACCTTTAGTCTTGCAGAATACTCCATCAGTGGAGCGATGTCTTTCTTGTTAACCCGAACGACCAAAGATAGCCCACACCTTTCCTTCAGAAGCAGCCGACCATATCTGAGGTTGGACCCATATGAAAAGGACACCAGTGCTGTGAGTGCTAAACACTCATTGGTGTTGATCGTGTACACTTGCCATTTATCATTTATTGTACTTAAGACACACTGCTTTGTCTGTTACTGTATTCACATGACAGCTCTCCCTATTCCTCTCTCTCTCTTTCTCTCTCTCTCTTACATACACACACCCACACACACACTCACACTTTTTTTAAAGAAACATGTTTGAGTTGCAAACAGTTTTAAAGCTGTCACTTGCAAAGCTTAAAATGTGTTAATATTTAGTATGTATCAGCAAAACTTAGCTCCTATGAAGTTTCATGTATGTTCTTACACATGAAATAATCAATGTTTAAAAGCCCTTTTTATTTCAGATACATTTTCTTTCATCATAGGTATCTATCTATTCTTATGGGTGTCTCTCTAAGAGCATGGTGCAGGGTGCTTGCTCAGAATGTACATATTGTACGTCAAAGAACATTGGCTCACATTGTTAGTTAACCATCCAGTTCAGTTGTCTGATCTGGTGCTGTATCTTGTAACAAGAATGTCAGAATTATTTATTCTTACAGTATGATTTATGTTAACATGCAAGATAATGATATATTTGTATCTGTGTGTGAAATTGTAATAAAAAAAAAAAAAAATCAAGATATGTTTTTGTACCTTTATTCATGAGAGAACTCTCCCTCCCTCTGTCCTTTTACATTTTTTTTGTTTGTATGTAAAATCGAACCTTGGCCATGGTCACATCTGTGTGAGCAAGCACATGGTCTTACCGGCTCATTTCTTGTGTTCTATACAGTGCCACATGCCTCCTCACAGGCTGTATCTAATTGCATATTGTTTCTTCACACCATACCATCATTTGGTGTTACGTGAAAGCCCTCTCTAAAGGGAGCCTCTAGCTGTATGTGCTAAAATTGCCACTAATGTTGCTTTGGAAGTGGGAAGCTAATGTAAGAGCTGAGAGAATGCATTTTTAAGAGGTCACAGCTGATATAGTGATGAGAGAATGCCACAAAATAAATAAATATATATATATATATATATATATATATATATATATATATATATATATATATATATAAAAATGCTAAAAAATACCCTGCCAGGACAGCTGTATGGTACCTCTGATTAAACTGTTTTACTGCCTTTATTTTATGTATATTATTCTACATATTTTATGCTATATATTCTATATATTTTAGTAAAAGAAACAGAAAGATCCAGCATGGTATATCAGGAGACTGTTGGATCATGCCGGCTATATCAAATTTGGGAGGGAATTTAATAAGTGCCATATGACGTGAACACAGTGAGTTTCTGCAAAATTTATCTTTGATTCAGATGAGAATTAACCTGATTTTAAAGGAAGGTGTAATCGTTATCCCCATTCTTAGATGGAGAGATAATACATATGTTTAAAGGGCTACTCACGTGACTACAATATTATGGGTGTCACGTGACTTTTGGGCAATTTGTCTACAGCGTTCGCCTTTCCTTCGTAGTCAAAGATGCTGTCTGTGTCTCAGTTCGTGCTTAGTTGGGAGCGATAAACGGTGTACAAGAAAAGGTAAGCAAGGTTTGTTACCAGATGCTGAAGACAATGTGGATGTTTGTAATGTGTTTTGATACGAATTGGAATGTGCACATTCTTACCTGCTTTGATATTTCTTTTTTTTCCTCGGACGTTAAAATATATCACCTAATACCCTGATTCACTGCAGCGTTTAGAACAGATGCGACATATGTGCCGCCGCAAATGCTAGAATAAAGTATCTTTTCTGATCGCTTGCTAAAATGAAAGTTGTTCTTCGGAGGTGTCTCTGCCGTCTTCGTTTGAAAAACAGGATGTGCTCTCTGCGCAAACAATGAAATTTGCCATATGCCTAGATTCGTACATATCCTGTTCATTAAAGGAATAAATCCTTTGTTGAAAGCGCTGACCGACAAGCACGTAGCCTAATCCACAAAAAGTCTATTTTAGAAATATATATAGCATGAAAATAATTATTTAACACTAGCAGTATGGCATAGGCTGGATCAGATGTTGAGCAAGCGATGTTGACGAGGGAGATGACTGATCCTCCCAAGCACTGTGTTTTTGTGTGATTGTTATGTGCTGTGTCATCCCAGTCCATTTCAGTCTGCCGGATAAATTCTTGTTCACGTAAAAAATTAATTAAATTAACTAATGAAGTTGGGGTTCTGCTCCTCTGAAAGCAAACTTAGAAAGTCGATACAGCCTATTTGCGTCTCCGCATTAAGTAGGTCTAGTCATTCGAGATGGAACTTTTAAAAAAAAGAAAAGAAAAGAAACACAAAAATCGCCGTCTGGTTTGAATTTTAAGTCGACCAGCGAATATGGCATGTGGCCTTTCGAGGATGTAGTCGAAATTTAGCTGATGGAAAAAGTCAAAACCATACCGTCGCCGCAGATTATATGACATGTAAAGAGGTCGATTGGCAGGTACATGATTAATAGCCTTTCAGTGATAGGCAAGTAGACATGTGTTTGCTCAGTTTGGGTGGACATACCCGATTTTTTGGTGAGTCGCTGAAGTATTACAAGCAGAAGAAGAACGAGCGTTACCTAAAAAAGTCTGAGAACCGTGGAATCTGTGCCATTAGTATAAGAATCTGAAATGTCCTCATTTATGTCCAGGAGACAATGTCTAATGGTTTGTTATTGCTTATAATTCTATAAAAACATATGAGATTGACATCTGTGTTGATTATGCTTAAATTAATTTAAATTAGATGAAATTAAATTTAATGTAATTAAGTGTATCAAATCTGTTCAGTACAGATTGTTTTATGGCTTTGGTGGGAGAAAAAAACAAGCCTACAGCATTGTATTTGGCTCTGTGATCTGGCAAAAACAAACAACGAGACAATAACCATGCAAAAAAGTGCAAAACAACATAAAACAGTGCCATGCCTTAAGGCCATGAATCAGCCAGACTTATTCACCACACAGCACAGCCCTCCAAAACATGTCACAAGGTCGCAGTGAAGGTGACGTTGCTGGGTTTCCAGGGCAACGTTTGCTCTTGTCCGTGTAGTTCTGGGAATTAATGTGTCACTCGTGCAGATGTGAAAGGTAATCGATCCAATCTTTTCAGGGAAGGAAACAAAAGATAAGTCTGTGGAGATGTTAAACTCGTCGGGCAACATTGTGTTTAAATCATGTTATATTCATCTGAATTTGAATATTGTAGAGTTCAGTTGCTTTTTAAATTATATAAGTAAATATTCATATTTGCTGAGATTGTTGTCTGCCCTGATCATCCAGCCTTTTTGATGGCATATTCTATAAAGGCTCCTAGTGTTGCATCATCATAACCACATTTGACACACATGTAATACATATTGTTCTGACACTCTTGACTTTAGGGCTATACAAGAAATTAGAGACTACTTGTGATTTTAGTGATTCAGCTGTGCATGACCTTACAGCTGTCCAGATTACTTAAAAATGTTTGTCAGTTCCTTTTCTCTCTTACTTGCCTCACCTTGTCTCTTCCTAGCTCACTGACTCACGACTAATATTCCACATGAGGTCAGAGCTGCACATTCACACAGATTCACGCTGACACACGTTCGTTTAGCTTAGGCTACTCTTTCATCTGAAATGACATGTGATGTGTGCTTGACTCCTTTGTCTCCTTTGTCTGATTCTTATGATCAATTCTTATGCTCTTTGTTCTTGTAGATAGGTCAGACACATTGCCCCTGTTTCCCCCCCCATCCAAGCCAATTTTGAGGCCGGAGGACAGTATGGAGAATCACACAGAAACCAGTAAGCTGAATGGTCGTGACACTTCTCCCAGTCAGCCTGAGCCAACCCTGGGCTCTCCGGAACCGAAAGAAAGCATGCAGCTGAAGAAGGAGATCTCACTGCTCAATGGCATCAGTCTCATTGTGGGAAACATGATCGGCTCAGGAATCTTTGTCTCACCAAAAGGTGTACTTATATATAGCGCCTCCTATGGCCTATCACTGGTTATCTGGGCCATAGGGGGTGTATTCTCTGTAGTGGGTGCACTCTGTTATGCTGAGCTGGGAACTACCATAACCAAGTCAGGTGCCAGTTATGCTTACATACTGGAGTCCTTCGGAGGTTTCATTGCTTTTATCCGTTTGTGGACATCACTGCTCATCATTGAGCCTACAAGCCAGGCGGTCATTGCCATCACCTTTGCCAACTACCTGGTGCAGCCGCTTTTCCCCACCTGTGAGCCCCCGTACTCTGCATCCCGCCTCATCGCAGCTGCCTGCATATGTGAGTGATTTCTCCTGGAGGGATTTTGAGGGTCTATTTGGTCGGACAAAGTGGTGACATTTGTTTTTTTCTACCCTAGAAATGAAGACAAAGCAAACATGTAATTTTGGAAATCACGGCTCTGGTTCGGATGTTGTAGCCAGTTTGAGATTTTATCTTATGTTACCACTTAACGTATTTTAGTTTAGGGTGTTTTCAGACTTTGTTAAAGTGAACTTCTAGCAGTTTTCCAAACTTTTGGGAGCATGTGTGATGCTTCCAGCAAGAGATGGTCTGAGTACAGTTTGTTTAAAATATGTTCCATGGTTCTCTTCATTTTCCCTTTGTGAACACACAGCATTCCTGGTTCTTTTTTCCATTTTCATGACAGTTTCATCCCCCAACAGTCACCATACAGGTATCAGTTGCTACAAAATTTCTCTGTCTACCTGAAGACTTGTAAGAACAAGCAAGAAATCATGGCTAGAGACAGATAAAGAGTTAGAGGAAAGAGGAAACAGAGGTCAGAGGAAAACAACCTCTAAAAACAGTTAAGTGCCCCCCCCCCATTTTCTGTTAAAGTAAAAACCTGAAATTTCAACAGGATGGCTTCACAGTGGTGTGAAGAAATACAGTGAATTACAGTGAAGAAATGAACTATGTTAAAATATGCTTTATTCCCACCCCCGCTTTCTCTTTCTCTGTCAGCCTCTCTCGCTCTATTTGTCTCTTCAAATGATAATGAAGTTACAATATTACACAGGTAGTCCTATTTAAATGTACATTCTTAATATGTTTGGTGACAATTCACAGTTGAAAATAGTTCAGGTTTCAAAAGAATATGAACAGAAAGTGGACTGAGATCCCATAAAAGTGGAGAGGGATTAGAAAAAGAAATTTCAAGTCAACAGACAATTTGAATGCAAAGAGAACTACAATCTTTTTCAGTTGGTTCACTTTTTGATCAAGAGGATTGAGCTTGGTTCTTTGAAAGAGGGTGAAGTACTCTTAGATAGTGTGTGAAAATACCTATAGATAACAATCAAGAGGTCCAGATTGCTTTGGTATGCTGATGTGATTTTGTCATGTAACTGGATGCAGGATGTTTTCACACATTCTGTTGGGTTGTTAGTACTAGATATCCAGTTTCAAGGTGTTTTATACATGTTTTTTTTCAGTGAGAAAAAAACTTTACTGTTTTTACATATTGTTTTCCTCCTCCTGAGTCTCAGTAAGTAAAAATTGTGTCCTGACTGCGCATCTCCTCGTCCACAGTGGTTTCTTGTTTGTTTTTTCAAGCTTTCTGGCAGACAGAGCAAGTGTACGTCCTCCGATTTGTGTATAGGGACAAAAGCTCAGGGGACAGAAACTCATTCGCATGTGAACGGATCCAGAAACACTTAGAGTTCACAGTGGGAAAATCAAGTGAACCACTAAATGAATTGTCCCAAGACCATCTGAGAGT
Source organism: Chanos chanos (assembly GCF_902362185.1). Lineage (NCBI taxonomy): Eukaryota > Metazoa > Chordata > Actinopteri > Gonorynchiformes > Chanidae > Chanos > Chanos chanos. The sequence goes on from NC_044496.1 coordinate 18,166,470, forward strand.
TTGGTTCATTTTAGGTGCCCTCATTATGTTTTCAGCATTTATATGTGCCTTGATCTTTTTAGTGAACAGCCCATAGTTCGCTTAAATCAGCCAAAATGGACCTAGTATAAAAATACCCCAAACTGAGCTCTATTAGCTACTTGTGATAATAACAGTAGTGCATGAAAACATTGAATAATACTTATCCCAGAGGAGTGACAAGACCCAACTCATCAGAGGTGGTTTAAAAAGAAGATTATTGAAATACCAAGACACAAGAAAACAGCAGTACTCGCATTCTTAGTTCATTTCTACTCCATTTCCCAAATGTCATTTCAATTAACTTTATCCAAACAATCTAAATCTCTTTTTATTTTTCCACTTCAGCTCCCCCTCCACTTCTCTTTGCTTTGACCTTTTTATGATCTCTGTCTTTTCATGCTATATCTGTTTTTTTTTTTGGATCCAGCCTGATAAACGACTGAAGCACATTCTGTATATATATACACAATAGAGGCATTGAGTATCTGTTATTTATTAATTTATTCAAGTGGTAAATCAGTTATTTATTGTGGAGGTCACTGAACTTATTTCTCTGGTTTTGTGAAAACCTCTCCTACTACGTCTGTTTGTCTTGGTTTCATTGACTCTGTACATTCTATGCCTGAAGGCTTTAATTTTCCGGTTTTCAGGTTTTCAGCTCTGCTTGTGTTTTTCTGAACTGTCTTGAACCTACAAGGTTTATACTCAGACTTTAACTATTACTGATTCTGAAAAAAAAGAAGCACAGTCCAATCAAACGGTCCTCCAAAATAACTCAGAGGTTTTTAAACTCAGTAGGTATGGAATGTATCACTGGGTAACAGGGCTTGCATGAATACTAATCTTTCAGGAAGTAGATTTTTTTTTTTTATACGTGAATCACATGATGACACTTAAATGTTGTTTTTCGTATCTCATAATCATAGCTCTTGGCCATAGCTCTGCGATCTATGTTTTCATGGCTTAATTTGACCTCTGACCGGTTTAGGTCTCCTGACGTTTATAAACTCTGCTTATGTGAAGTGGGGCACGAGGGTTCAGGATGTCTTCACGTACGCCAAGGTTGCCGCACTGATAGTCATCATCATCACAGGGATCGTCAGACTGTGCCAGGGTGAGAGACAGTGTTGCACGTCTGTTGACAGTGTGAACCTTGTATCAGAATGTGGAATCAATGTGGCCCAGTTTACTGCTGGGTTGTAACCAAAGGAAGTCAGAAGTGTAACACATACTGAACGTATTCCTGATGACATAATCAGTCCCACTGGGGACTTCCAAGTGAAGTTAATATCTTGTTTTACATTTTATTTTACTGTTGGAAAATGACATGTTTTGCTTTGCTGTTGTCTTGTTTATTTATATGTGTATTTGGTATATGTTTGTCTCATAGGCAGTACAGGGAACTTCGAGGCTTCTTTCCAAGGTTCATCTACAAACCCTGGGGACATTGCCTTGGCTCTGTATTCTGCCCTGTTCTCTTATTCAGGCTGGGACACGCTTAACTTTGTCACAGAGGAGATAAAGAACCCGGAGAGGTATACTGATTCAAACTGCTCTTACGCATGCATCTGCAGGGCTCTTCCTCCCCCTCTCTGTTTGTGACTCTCTCTGTCTCTCTCTCTCTCTCTCACTCACACACACACATTTACAAAAAGAAAAACAAAAACAATACACCAGGACATGCACAAGCCAACAGTCCTATACCTTGATCTTCTTTTACTTTTGAGATTGGAGGAAACTGCTAAATTCAATTATGGGAAGGACATGTGTTAAACTGTCAGTGTTCTTTTGAAATAAAAACATGTTATATGGTTTCCACGTTTTTGTTTTCTATAGGAACCTGCCATTGTCCATTGCTATTTCCATGCCTGTCGTCACAGTGATCTACATTCTTACTAATGTGGCTTATTATGCAGTACTGGACATGAGTGCCATTCTGGCCAGTGACGCCGTGGCTGTGGTGAGTTTAGAGAGAGTCCGGAGAAGCATATCAGACAATCAGGCTTCATAGTTTCACAGATCTGTTTTTCAACACCCCGCACCAGCTTCTCTGAGTTCATGAAGCTGATAAGACAAATATGTGTCATGAACTCAGAAAACACATTGCTATGGGTGTAGAAAATCATGCATTGTGTTGACACCTCAGTAGGGTTTGTGAAAGAGTCATTTTGTGTTACTGTTAGACATGGAAGTAAATGCATACGTGACACAAGAACGGTTGTGCTTCATTCCTAATATGCACATGACCGTTTTCAGACGTTTGCGGACCACACCCTAGGAGTGATGAGTTGGACCATTCCAATTGCTGTAGCATTGTCCTGCTATGGTGGACTCAATGCTTCTATTATCGCTGCATCCAGGTGAGCTAGAGAAAACATCAGGTCAAATTACCCGTCTGACAGAAGTCAGCCTCAGTCTATGTCACTGAGAGGGCTTCCTGCAACAACCGTGAAGCCTGCAATTTTACACTATGAATTGTGTAGCATTGTGGAAAACCATAATGTGTTTGGAGGAGAATGTAAAGATATGGCGGTACCCATAACTACATAGGTATCTGACCCTTTTGTCTACAAATGTCAAGTGCTACTCGGAGGAAAAGTGCATTTAGAAAGCATTTTTATTCCATTTGTTTAACCACTTCATAGCTGTTTATACCTGGCCAAAAGTCTGAGTGTTGTTAGATTCCCCCTCATTGTTACTCAGCTCTTGCATTCAGACACAGTTTATGATTCCTTCACTGATGCTGTACTGTACAGGTTGGTTTGAGGGGCACGGTTCCTATGACTTGTAGCGTATGGGCTTTATGATGGTGTTTAGCTCAGTACAGATTGTTTAAGAGCTGAGAGCAGACCCCCCCTTTGTTTGCAGCTCTGGATTACTTCTACTGCTGTGCTTTTCGTAGGGTCTGTCTCTGTTGCAGACACCATCTGGAGTTGCTTTATGTTAATGACCCGGGGGTGTGTACGCTGCGTATGTAGTCTAACAGGAACTTTGGAATTATAAAGTTGTACAGTATGTTACTGGGATGTGTTGTGAGATGTAAACATCTCCCACTGAACTAATCTAAAAGTCTCCTGCCTCTGTTTTGGTGGTAGTGGTCCTTATAAGACTAGGTTGTACAAATGTTTATACTCTGTTATCCTTTATTAGTGTGTTCCACCCTTGAATTTATTGGCAGACTGTTCTTTGTGGGTTCCCGGGAAGGTCACCTCCCAGATGCCTTGTCCATGATACACGTTCAGAGATTCACACCGATCCCTGCTCTGCTCTTCAATGTGAGTTCCTGTTCCCACTTGCACTACTTCTTTTGATTCTTTTGGAATACAGTCGAAAATCTTTTTGGGTTATCAATACAAGGATTTTCTTCTCACAGTGGGGACAGCTTGTCTTCCAGAGTTTTTTGAAATCTTATAAAATGTTCCCTCATATGTGTTGTGCATATCACATGGCAGATTAGTCTCATGTCTTGGTTCTCTTCCCAGTGTGTGATGGCATTGATATATCTGACCGTAGAGGACGTCTTCCAACTGATCAACTACTACAGCTTCAGCTACTGGTTCTTTGTAGGCCTGTCTATTGCTGGTCAGATCTATCTTCGTTGGAAAGAGCCGGACAGACCCAGACCACTGAAGGTGAGCTGACGACTAACATTTCATTTCATTGTTCCATGGTACAACATAAACATAATCATAATTGTCTTTTTTTCTTCTCCCCTGTGTGTGTGTGTGTGTGTGTGTGTGTGTGTGTGCGCCCCACAGTTGTCTCTGCTGTATCCCATTATCTTTTGCATGTGCACTGTTTTTCTGGTGGCTGTGCCACTTTACAGTGACACACTGAACTCCCTCATTGGCATTGCCATTGCTCTCTCTGGCGTGCCAGTTTACTTCCTGGGAATCTACCTGCCTGAATCAAATCGCCCTCCTTTTATCACCAAACTACTGCGTGAGTACACTGATCTCTACTTTCTTATTCTCTACACCCTGCACAGATGGTCCAATGTTATTTATTTATTTATTTTTTTAGCAGTGTCATGGCATGTCAAATAAAATTATTTCTGTTATGGACTCTAGCGTGCACAAACTTAACATTAACATTGTATCATACTGTGTCTCTTTCTTTCATATAGGTGCAATTACACATTTCACACAATTCACATGTTTCTGCGTTCTCACCGAATTGGACAAGAGTGAATAATCTCCATTTCACCAAGTTTTCACACGTTCACCTGACAGCATATGTAACTACACAGCTGGAGGACAAGGGGGTTGGAAAGAGAGACCTCTATGCCATGGAATTAAGGGAACCCTTGCACATCCCTCAAACCTCTCTCTCTCACACACAAGCACACACACGCAAACACATTTACACAAGCACATATGAGAGTCGTCATTATTGGTTTTGACATGGAAAGCTATCATGAATTCTGTTGTTGTGCACAGAATATCTCGGTTTGTGTTCCCATTTCAGGAATCTGTTTCCACACACACTCATCTGGGCTCCTCAGGGATGTGGTATAGCAGAAGGGCAAGGGCGCATGCTACGTGTTCTTTCTTTTCTTTTTTTTTTTTTTTTCTCCAAACTGAGGGACCTCTTATATAATGTAGCAATGTTTTACCCCATGGGTTTACAGGGACTGTATAGATTGTCCAGTTGTTTTAAATTACAGCTCAGAGGGTTCATTCACAGATTCTTCCCACATTTTATTTGTTTAATATGTCTCTTTTGTAGAACAGATATTTAATTGCAGGTTTAAGGGATGTACTCAGATGTGCTGAGCAAGTCGTTTTGGAATGTTTTAAAGCTACTAAGGGTTGATCACATGCCTTAACTGATTTTGAATGAAAGGCATAAGAACAGATTCACTGTTATCAGTTCTGCTGCTACAATGTTTACGGTTCTGTACCACAGTTGTATTCCAGCTTTCAGTTGTCTTCACCACACTGTAAAGTTTAGTCCTGAATAAGTATGGAGTGTTATATGGTTTGCTCTGAAGCTCTGGAGAGGCTGACAAACTAACCTGGATTTGAGTGAAAACCAGCAGTTACTCAGTGTATGCATTAAACCTTTTCTCCCTTTCAGTATTGGGGCTGGACCTCTCATCATGGAAATGTTCTAGAAATCAATCTAATGTCAGATTTACAGATGATACACAAGAGTAACTTAGCTATCAGCTGATGGAAAAATAATCTTTTTGAAGCTCTGCCAGCTACATACTTGTGTGCATGCTAAAGCTTTTTAGTAAGTATTGCTCCAGTTGTCTTTTCTTTGTTGTACAAGCATATAAGGAATTACATTTCAGATGGTTCCTGTAAGGGGATATCCTACAAAGTCTTTATGTCAAAAATCTGATTTGTGTCTGAGGTCTAGTTGCCTTCTATGGATAATGTGCAGTAGCACCTCACCCAATAGATTTCATGATGTGTCACATTTTGTTGACATAAGTAAAACAGTTCTCAGACTGTACTACAAAAGGCTTGTGTTTACAGCCACAATAAAGCAAACGGCTGATTTTCTTTCTTTTCTTTCTTCCTTATTTTTTTTAAGTATCAGATTTGTATTGACTGTCCTACAGACTTCACATAATTTTGAAATGTATTCAAGAAAGCCGGGGTGAAAGATTTCTTATTTATTGTATGGATTAGCAATAAACCATTTTTTTTCTTAATTTGTCTGATGTGTGTTCAGAGCATATATTGTGAAATTCTCTTCTGCCAGCATTAATTACAAGTTCTTTTGAGTATATTATTTTCAAAGCTTTATTTTTTTTTTTTATACACATCTACATATTTACAATTATTTGAATACGAACCCTTGTAGAACGGGAATGTTGGTACAAACAACACACACCACAAAAAAAAAAAAAAAGCACTCCACACATTCACATACTCAAAGTTGTAATCGTATAGTCATTCATAGTACTGTGCATGTCAAACAGTCAGTAACACTGCAAATAACAATCACTCATCTCACTAACACACAACGCAAAGCACGATGCTTTTTCTGTGTTAAGTCTACCAGACACATTCACTTTACACACAAATTACACACAGATTCACCCAACACGTCTCAGTAAAAAAAAAAAAAGAAAAGACTGCCACTCTCACGGTCAGAGCTCCAGAGGGTCTCAGTCTGAATCAAAGCCCTCCCTTTCATCCTCGTCATCGGACTCATCCTCCAGCTCCCGTAACACGTCTCTCCGGTACTGCCCCCAGGACCTCCGACTGTAGGAGTGTTCCTCGCTCCAGCAATCTTAAAAAAAAAAAAAAAAACCCAGACCTTAAATGATCCCCAACAGAAAACTAACTGGGGGTATGACAAATGGGGAATTGAGTAGAGCAATAGTCAAAAGCAATAGTCATCTGTCTCTTCTGCCGAGAGCTTTGACATTAAGAGCTGAAAGTCTGACTGTTTGCTTTATTTAAAAAGCCAGAGTCACAATCCTGAGGTCTCAGGAGGGAAAAATGGGCTGGATTTAAAATCGTTACCTCCATAGCGCTCTTCAGTGCCGCTGTCGTCCTCGCTGTCTTCTTCATCGGGGTAGTCATTCCTCCAGTTCCCTTCTTCATTCTCATCATCCTCGTCATCATACACCTCTTCTTCCAAAGCCACCTCTTCAGGCACCTGTTAATGCATGTCCATTCACGTGAACAGCAGCCCTTTACACCCTTCACATATGCTCCGTCTTTAAAACCAACAGCTCTCTAATATAACAGATGGGACTGTAAGAACAAGGATCTGTTGCTTTTGCTTTACTTACCAGCTCTCCTTCCTCCATATAGGGCCTGACTGATAGAATGTCCTGAATCCAGCCTGGCGTGACAGTTTCCTGATAATACAGGTCGTACACATAATCATCATCCTTTTCCCGGTGCTCAGTACCAGATCCATCCTCAGATACTGTCAGCTTCTCCCGGATCATCTTCACCGAGTTACAGAGGATTGTTTCTGGATCCGAGGCGACAGCCTAAAGAATTAATAAAAAAAAAAAAAAAGGGCATGAATCAACAACATTGGAGCATTTGTAGAAGAAATCATTTTTTGAACCTATTTCAAAATTCTTCCTCATTGGACTGAAAGGTTTTTTTTTTTTTTTGTTAAGATGGCAAAAATTACAGATAAACAAGGTGTATCTCATTTAAAGGTCACCTGACAATCTACCAAAAAATGTGAAATAAAATTAAGCTTATGCCAAACTGAAAACAGCCTAGTTATGCCTGTTGTGATAAACAGCTATTTTAAAAAATATTGTACTGGTCAGGCTTTTATTCTGCATATCATAAAGGGCAACGCTGACCTTGCCAGGAGCCTTGATGTTATCATCCTCCTCCTGAACAATGTCAAACACTTGCACATCTCCGAGCGATAAACGAGCCTCTGAGTCGGGCTGATCTGATTTCCCTTCTCCGTCTCCATCTCCAGCAAGAGCAGGCTCCGTTGAAAGCCCAGCACGATGACTGGAGAGAATTCGGTAGCGTTCTTCTCGCCTGGTATTCCACTTGGTGCTGCGCAGGTCTCCAATGATCCTTTGTGAGCTTCCCCCAGATGGCCGTAGCGCGTGGACCAACCGCGGGCGGCTGAGAGCCTCTCGCACATGTGTTTGAACTGGAACATCCTAAAAAGAAGACTTAAATGTGACTCCATCTTGCCCAACGTTCTGGATTTGGAACCATTCAGCTCATACAGCAACTTTCCACACAAACCAGATCGCACCAAGTCAACCTCAATCATAAATGTTATGTAGTTGTTGCAGGATGGAAAGGTACTTCAAAGCGATTCTTTGACCATCTTTTCCTGAGAGACGCTGGCTAACATTTAAAAACATCTGTTTCTAACTTAACTGAAGTGGCGATGTCTAACGCGATATGTCAACAATGCTAGCTATAGCTATTGGATCGCAGACTCCATTCACTGGCTGGCCTACCCTTAAGCTTGAATTTTCTGTCCGAACAGTTACAAATGATGTAAAGTTGCCTGTTTACCAGGGCAAAGGGATGTGCCTTGCCTGAAACCCTCACTGACAACACTTAATTCGCATCTCCAAACATCACCTAACCACAGTCATCGCACAGGTAGCTAGCAAGCCCTCTAGCTACGTTAGTTACCTGGGATGCTACAGTTGCCACGAGTTTGAAGACAGAATTTTCAATTTTTGCATCTTCGGGCTCGGGGACAGATTCGCCAGCGGGCTGAGTCGAGGCCTCGGGTCTAATTCGCTTACAGGCCAGTAATAATGCATCCGCAGGGTCTGTCCCCCTTTTCCTTTTAACTCGAAGAATTGTGGTACTGGGGTCCATAGTGGTACTGACACAATTTCAAAATACAGTTTTAAATGGCGGCTCTCTTCTTCCGGTTATTCTTCTTCTTCTTTGTTTCATCGTCACCTGACAACCCTGTGCCCTCTACTGCCACCTACCGTACATGCTTGGTGGTTGAAATTAAGGCACACATCTATAGTGCTTTGCCAGCGTTCGCGGAGACCCAATGAAAAGAATTGTTTCATGGAAGGCGAATATTCCTCGTGCGGTCCGTAGCTTCATGTGATAACTGCAGTCAAAGAGTTCAGCTGTATTTCGAATATGTGTTTTAAATGTGTTTCCACCTAATAACATGGTTCTTCATCTCAGAGCAGGTACAACCTGCCTCATACTGTCTGTACTTGCCTACCACTATGAGCACGAAACCTCCACGTAATCTAAATAAATAAATACACATGAGATATTTGATCTCAATCACCGTAATTTACTTGTATCATATCTTGAACAGTTATAAGGAATGTATCCCTTTCCATTACGCTTACCAAATAACTACGGCTTTTTATCCTTGTGATGATATCGGCTTGTCGGAACAACTGGTAACAACTATCTTACATATAGTGATAAATAAAAGTGAACCTCCAGTTTAACCATTCCAACCATTCCACTGAGTTTCAGTAAACTATTTCTGAATTAAAAATGAAATAATGTGTCAAAAAATGAAAAGTCCTCCCCTCGCTCTCAGTGGTGTTGGTTCAGACATTTGCCTGAGGGTGTCGTTGTAGCATTTAAAACCGAGTTTACTAAATGAAATACAATGAGACAGCAGCACAGAGGTAATCTGAATGATCAGAAACCTTAATGCATCAAGGGTCACATCTACCTGTCATACGTAACAGGAATAATTACTCCGATCTAGATCACCCTAATAAATGTACGCATGTATATATGAGAGAGAATACTATCTATCTATCTATCTATCTATCTATCTATCTATCTATCTATCTATCTATCTATCTATCTATCTATCTATCTATCTATCTATCTATCTATCTATCTATCTATTATGTCAGTTAAATAAGAGCTCTCTCTCTCTGTCTCTCTCTCTCTGAAATAAAATACACAAGACACACAAGACACACTTTATCGTAATGCTTAATTCTACGGTTGTGCTGACTGAATGCATTAAAGTAAAATATAATAATGTGGTAAATCATTTGCATAATGGCTCAGTTGTTGATTTCAAATGTTTAATCTTTCATAGTTGTTTTGGGGTAGAAGACTAACAATGTCAGAGTGAGAAAATCTGAGAACATCGAGAGAAATTTCTGATAAATTATTTTGCATGTTCTTTATTCTCTGTGCGACACGTGTGAATATACTATAGTACACCATACTACACTACACTACACTACACTACACTACACTATACTATACCATAATATAATATAATATAATATAATATAATATAATATAATATAACACTTTCATACAAATTTTAAGACATCACTGGAATTAACGTTTAACGAATTCAAACTGGAATTCTTCTCTGTGCATTAAAACTACATATGATTTTCACCCCCAAAGAAGTGAATTTTGTGTGACTAGGGTCAGCTCTGCCCCATATGAAATTGCCTAAAAGAGATCAATAGCGAAAACGTCTGCTTCTCCCCCCTCCCATTTACACACACACACACACACACACACAGAGCTCTTTCTCGCTCTCTCTCTCCCTTTCACCCTCTTCCTTTAAACCTCTCGTTGTCGCAAGTCGATTGACAAACTAGAATGAAAATGAGGCGTATACTCTTGCACCTCCTCAGTGTAAACGCTTCTTTTTGAGGATACTTCTAAACTTGGATCATATCACCATGGGAGCTATTTGTATTGCAAGGGACTTCTGTTTGTTTTTACTCTTGTTAAATACTCGCCAAAGCGCCGCACTTCCTCAGAATAGTGGTAAGATTCCTCACTTTGTAAGCCCACCTCTTTACGCACGAGTTTGAAATACGTGGAATTTATTTGCGCTTTGTTTTCTGCTGCGCCTGGATTTCTCAATGTTCTTGTATGTTTATTATTCACTTAGGAAAGTTAAGTGTAATAATAGCAGCGTTTTCTAGAGTATCTTCTACTGCAGAAGCGTTCCTTTACAGAAACACGTGTCTTGTCTCATCACACAGATTTGTTGTGGTAATATAATTGTTACTCTGTTCATGCATTTTTGCCTGCTGTTAAAATACAGATGCCGACCAATGTGCTGAGGGAAGTGATGGTTGTCACATTGATGCTATTTGTCAAAATACTCAAGCATCTTACAAGTGCACATGTAAATCGGGCTTTAAAGGGGACGGTAAACATTGTGAAGGTAACGTTCTCTCCTTACCAATCACAGTAGTAAGACTGAGTTTATATTCAGCTCAGGTCAGATCACACTGTCGTAAGATGTCATAGAGGAGTAAAAATTAAATTTGGTTTGCGTTTTAATAAAATTAATGTTAGATGTTGCAATTTGCATCGGCATTATTTCATACTGTAATGAATAGACAAATTCTTTACTATACAGCAATGAATACAGAAATTTATCAAATCTGAATCCGTTTCCCAGACATTGATGAATGCGACATCGAGTTCAACGGTGGTTGTGTGCACGAATGTAACAACATACCAGGCAATTATCGATGCACTTGCTACGATGGATTCAATTTGGCACACGATGGACATAACTGTCTCGGTAAGGAATAAAATAAAGTTATGTTTACTCTTGGAAATTAGTTGAAATTTGCGATAGGATAATGTTCTTCCAAGCAGTAAGCGATTAAAAAAAACACTGTGATGGAAACTTAGAGGTGAAGCCCTGTACAGTAAATATTGCTTAATATGACCATATATATCGTAATATTCGTTTGAAACTGCACAGAGGAAATCTTTTCGTGAAAGTACTGAGGAGTCTGAGTTTTTCCAGAAAATGTGGTCAGAATTCTGTTGTGTTATTTTCCTCAAAGATGTTGACGAATGTGTCTTCAACAATGGTGGCTGTCAGCATGTGTGCGTCAACACCATGGGTAGCTATGAGTGCCGCTGTAAGGAAGGCTTTTTCTTAAGTGACAACCAGCACACATGCATCCATCGGTCTGTGGGTGAGTACCACAAACACACGTATAGGAGTGTAAACCCCCCCATCTCCTCGGCGAATCTCTATATAGAAAGTTCCCTGAGGCTGGAAATTTTGGATGAGTTATGATGAGTGAGATGGAATCTCCCTTCATTTAAAACTTCAAGGTTTAATACACAGCAACTTTGTGTAAAAGGAAAAAAAAGTACTCAAACCTGCCTTACAGAAAACGTGGTATGCAATGATATTTTGATGGAAATACTTTGAAAATTATATTTGAATGTCCATAGGAGTGTTTGTAAAGGTACTGTTAAGCTGTGTCAGCAAAGGGGTAGATAAAATGAAGTTAATTCATGTATGTTCACAAATACTAATGTGATTGACAGCCCAATAGACGATGACAGCTTTTAAGTTGGGTTTTCTTTCTGTGGCATTATCTATAGTGCTCCTGCTCTAAAGAACTCATGCTGTGGGAAACGGAGCCCATGTTCTGGGGAACAAAACAAGTTAATAACTGCAACACTCTGGGCTTTGTTGTCAGTGTCATAGATGAGAATAAAGCACCTTTTTATGTGTCTGAAGCTTCTGAGTTGCAAGTATTGTTGTTTTCCTCTGTAAATTGAACCAAGTTTGCAGGGTTTTCCACCCCATTGGGTTTCTTTTGCCAAACTTACCAAATCCTGTGAGCACATCCACAGGGTTGTAACTTGAATGGGGAGACCTTGCCCTCTGGAGTAATTGCTGGGGTGCTTTTGATGGTAGGCTAGCAGTAAACGATATTTATTGAATAAATGAAAGGAATCAGGAGTGAAGTAGCTTATGTGTGCTACTCTGTGTTTGGAATGAGTGTGAATTATGACAGTTAGCATAACTGTTGTTTTAATGCTCAAAAGCTTGCTAGAGATTGCTCAGAAGGCTTTTTGAGTTTTTTCTTAAAACATGGATATATTGTGTGTTTTCTTTTAATTTAGCAGTCTTAGTTGTTTAATCGGACAGTTTTGCTTGCCGTTTTTCTCTTTTCTCTGAAGTTCAAGTCTTTGAGGCAGCTTTTGTCCCCATTTTTTGCCTCTCTTTCAATCCCACCTCTTTCTAATATTCATGAATGAAGCTGAACTAGCCCAACTGACACTATTTTTTATTCCACAATATTGGCTCTGCTCCACTTCAGTGGTAGAATACATCAAACCCCTTAAAACATTGTTTACTCAAACTATTATGAAAATGCTAACCGTGGCATGCTGTTAAGAATTTTGTTCAAATTATTGTAACACCATATGTTTCTTTGTAAAAAGAAAAGAATCTCAGTGTTATTACAGTGACACAAACCAAAGATTTTTATAGTAGAGTATGTGTTATCACCAAACCAACCTTTCTACCAATATAGCACAGTAAAAAAACAGCAAAAAACATAATATTCATATAAATACGTGGTAACACAAAACTGACTATCTTTTCCATGTGAACCTTAAACTATTTCTCTTATTTACAGAGGGTCTCAGCTGTATGAATAAGGAGCATGGTTGTGCACACATCTGCAAGGAGACACCCAAAGGGGGTGTGGCCTGTGAGTGCAGGCCAGGATTTGAGCTGGCCAAAAACCAAAGAGGCTGTATCTGTACGTGTGAATACAATTCTGAAGCACCATTGAGCTGAGAAATACCACTGGAAGCACATGACCAATTTGTTGATTTGACTCTGTTTATGTTGTTGCTATAGTAACCTGTAACCATGGCAACGGGGGCTGTCAGCACATCTGTGAAGACACTGAGCAGGGTCCTATATGCAGGTGTCATGCGAGGTATGCCCTGCATGCAGATGGGAGATCCTGTATAGGTAAGGCCAAGTTGAAGTCGAGACGACTCGACAGCTACAACCACGGCTCCCATCCATTTCAGCCCCCCCCCCCGTCTTTTTCAGCCTCAGTAGTATCTCCCCTTTATTTATGTCTCACTCTGAAACCCTACATGATTATTGAATTTGCCTGCAAGTCTGTGGATAAAACAACTTTATTCTCTTAGCACGGATTGGAGCTCTGCTCATAGCTGATCTGTCCTTCCTCCGATTCAACATAGAGTGTGTGATAAAGATCTCACATCAGATAGTGAAGAGCAACAGCTGGAGCCTGCAGGCTGTGTCTGTTCCTTTAGTGCTGTGTGTGGGCTCCAGGATTACACTAGCCTTGTCTCCTGCTCCATCTTACCAGCATTGTCCATGATTTTTCTGCTTTATCGCGTTCATAGCATACAATGTGAACATGAGTCAAGTGTAAACATTGCAGTGGTTACATAGAGACAGACTATGAGGGAGGTCTGCTGTTGACCTGCATTCACTGCTGTATTTACTGCATTTTCCACACTTATCTCAAATGTTTGGCTTGTTAAACGTAAGTCAGAGTAGATGTTCATCCAAGCACATCACTGTTGTGATAAACACTGTACTTGATTTGCCATGTTACAAGCAAAACGTTACTGTGTATATGAATTTTGGAGTCTGTTTTGGTGTATATCTACATTCATGATATTGCATAATTCAGGTAACCTTAGTTAATTGTATATTTAGGCATAAACATGCCTCTGTTTATACATATGCTGAGAAGGACAAATTGTTTCTGTGTACAGTGAAATGTGCCTGTGAGAAAGGGAGATAGAGAAACATTTGTGAGATCTCAGAGCTGATATTCTGTGACATATCTATTTCAGAAAGGGATGAAGCAGCTGCTGACACCTCAGATCACAACGCCACCTCGCTTGCCGAAGTGGACAAACGCGTCAAGCGACGATTACTCATGGGTAAAGCTCTTCTCTTATGTGCAGAGTGATTTTGTGGGATAAGCGGACGGTATGAATACACTCAATTATCCAGTGATAAACATTTCAGGAGGAAGCGATAGGGAACTGCGGTGAAATGTGTGTTTAGGTAGATAGAGAGTTGTCGCACAGCAGTGCAGAGCATTCCACCCACACCTTTTAGAGCAAACTGTGAAATGACTGGAGAACCTTTACTTTCTCACTTCTGATATCTCTCCTGTAAAATATGTCCTGGTGACCGTATGGTACATTTCACATGTTTTTTTACTCACTGCAGGGGTAGGAAGGTATGAAGGTCTACTGTAAAGCTCTGACAATCATCCTGGTCTATTTTTGAACTGATAGTCTCTGACATAGTGTTCTCTGTGTTTCTGTGCCAGAAACTCTCCCCTCTGTGGAGAAACAGTGACCTTTCAATGTTTATGATATGACCTTAGAAGTTGTTATCGAACACATCATCATTCGAATGATCCATTTATTGATGTTTCACAGAGTTGATCTTCAGTACTTATCATCACCTGGTGTTTCCTAGGTGCTGATTACATACATTATGCTGTAGTAAGACAGGGTTTCCAAAGGCTTCTACTTCAGCTGTTGAATTGTGCTTTCAGAGACGTGTGCTGTGAACAATGGGGGCTGTGACTGCACCTGTAAGGACACATCCACAGGTGTACGATGTACTTGTCCCATTGGCTTCACCCTTCAGCCTGATGGCAAAACCTGCAAAGGTCAGACACTGCTGTTTTCAATAGGCGCCTCAATGTCTCTTTCATACAGAATAGTCTTCATTAGCCATTGCTAGCTCTCAGCTGTGTTTGTATTAGATTTATCCGGTTCCATTAAAGACATGCTCTTCTTTGTACCTCAGACATAGATGAATGTGAGCTCCACAATGGCGGCTGTGACCACTTCTGCAGAAACACCATCGGCAGCTTTGAGTGCAGCTGCCGGAAGGGTTTTAAACTGCTCACAGATGAGCGCTCATGCCAGGGTAAGCCCCCCCCCCCCACCCATGTCCAACATCACTCCTCATATTCAGTATGACAGTGTGGGGGCAGGGGCGTGGAGTTAGAAAGGGAGATAAGAAAGGCTGGGAGCTGATTGAACAGTGCCAGTTTCGACTTGCTGGATGCCTTTGAAGATCCTTAAGATGGAGCGAGTATAAAGCTTAGCTCTAAAAATACAGTTCTGTGAAAGCGCACAGGTTCCCCTTGATACAACCTCTCAGCGGAATGCACTTCTCCACACTGTTATTAAACAACACTCTTATTGTCTTTACTATTCTTAGTCAATGTTTTTTAAACTATAACTCAGAGGGTTTGTGATTTATTGGTACTTTTCTATGAAGGTTTCTCTGTCCTCATTGTTTCTGATTGATCACAGATATTGATGAGTGCTTCTTTGAGAGAACATGTGACCATACTTGTGTGAACTCACCTGGTAGTTTCCAGTGTGTGTGCAACAAAGGCTACACCCTCTATGGCCTTGCTCATTGCGGAGGTAAGACCACACAAAGTATTGAATTCAGTGAATAAATGTAGGTGTAACCGAGTGGGTATTCATTTGTAACATGGCCTGAAATGGTGCTCAGAGATGTTCAGAGATACTGTGTTGTGTTCTTTCTTCAGACATAAACGAGTGCAGTGTAAATAATGGAGGTTGTGAACACCGTTGTGAGAATACAATGGGAGGGTTTGAATGTCATTGCCACCCTGGTTACAAACTGCACTGGAACAAGAAGGACTGCATTGGTAAGATTGTACTTTAATACACCTATGAGCTTCTAATCTGATATTCATCTGATATTCATCTGTGTGCTAGGGATCTGAATGAACTCAATTGAAAATCATTTGTGTCCTCCCACACGTTGTTTTGAATCCATGAAAAGCTAAAAACAGGAGATACTTTGTCTTTCATTCTCTTTACCTCATGCTCTGACTCTTTGTGCCTCTGCCGATAAATGAGATTTCCAACAAAACTAACTTCAGTCTCCTAAGTGACTGAGACTTCTTAAGCTCCATCTGTTTCCTTGCTTGATGTGTTTACCCCAATGAGCTTTGTGATGTCGGTCTCTCTGACCTCCTCCTCCTCCTTTTAGCGCCCTCATCTCCTCCACAGGGAGGTGTTTGTTTACCTGTGAGTGTGTTATGATTTTTATCCAGAAGTCGAAGGTTTTTCCCCTGCTGTGATACCACCTGCTAGACCCACCCTGAACTGCACAAAGCAGGGAGGAGGTGACCATTGCTATCTCAGCTGTCAGTCTCAGATTCACATCAGCAGTGGTAAGTAGACCTGTTCCGCTGGTGCCTTCGTTGGTTTGTTAAGTTGTGACACACCATCTGTTTGCACAGAATGTCCTTGCCATTGTTCCGCGGTCTTTCTGTCTCACTGGTGCTCTCATGCCCTCATGTGCATTTGCAGGAGCTGAGGATTCCTACACAGTGACCTGTGGAATGCCTTTACCCTGCCTGACTGGAGGACAATGGAATGAGAGTGGATCATATTGCCTGGGTAAGTACACATCATAGGTTATACGCCCTGCTGCTCTTGGGCTGAAAAAAAAAAACACTAACAAGGACGGATGCTGTTAAGTCACATACCATTTGTATATGGTTTTAAATGAATCCAGGAATATTTAATAATTGCATATTACCACTTTTATGCCTTTGGAAACAGAATTTCTTCACTTCTCTCTCTCGATCCAGGTTCAGATGCTACTTCCACACTACGAATCAAAACCATTGCAACGTTTAAGTCTAGTCAGGGAAAGTGCAATCTCAAACGGAGTCAGGAGAAACTGAAAGAAGGCTTCAATACAGCTCTGTCAGGTACAAACCGGCCTCAGAGCAGCAAGAGTGCTGGATCCATCCCTGTCCTGCAAATGTCTCAGTAAACAATTAAAAGACCGAAATGTGCAAGCCTTAAATGTATTCTGTGCAAAAATTTATATGTTTACAAATATATGTTTACTTCACAGTGACCGCAGTTCTCGTGCCAGACAAAACAAACCAGACTTTGTGCCCGGTTAAACATAATGTTAAAAAGGGAGACATTCAAGAGAGTAATCTTAGAATCACTGGGGAAGTGGACCAGACTGGGCTGGATGTTTTGAATGTCTCTTCACATTGTCCAGTAGTGGCAGGGCAAAATGAAATTAGCCATAGCATGCCTTTCACCAGGGTCCTACCCAGCCATCAATCAAACTGACCACTGATTGTTGGATCAGTCTGGTTCTGAAAAGGGTCGCAGCATGGTATTTTACATCCTTCAATGTCTTCTTTTAGAGGCAAATGCTGTAAAGGATTTCTTGTCCCTCTGTTATTTTTCATTGCTTTCTTATTCAGTGGCAGAATGAAGTAGAGAAAAAAAGAAGTGTTTTTTTATTCTAATGACCAGAGGTATAATTTTTCTGATACAGTGACACGAAGAGGGAACCCTCCATATCAACAAGATATTAAATTATAAAGTTTGTTTTCTGTCTGTGTGTATTTGGACATAGAGTTTTGTGTGTGTCCATAGACAGGAAACCCTTGCACACAGAAAATGTCCAATTCAGCTTTGTTAGCCTGCGCTGCAGCTCTATAGGCAGGCGGCTGCGCAGTCGTCACGGCCGGAAGGCAGGCGAGGAGGAGGGCTCTTCCATCACGGCTGAGTTTGAGCTTGATGTGAACGTAGAGGAGGTAACAGGTTAGTTTTGCTGTGTTGACTCTACCGGAGCTTCAGCCTTCTTCTGCATCTTACTGCTTTGCTTGCTCCTCCTTTCTTTGCTCTCATCTGTGTTACTAAACATGTCAGCAGTCGAAAGTATCTCCTGTTTTGAGGTGGCCGAGTAGGTGGAGGGTGCTTTGGGGATAGTTAATTCACATTTGGATCTGGGTGCTTTTTGTCTTTTTTTTTTTTTACAAGAGGTGTGTGTGTGTTCTTGTAACTGTACTATGTTGTTAGTATTTGTATGTATATATATGTAGTTATGGATGAATTGAGTGTTTTCTCTCAGCAGATGGCTGTGATCTCAGTTGTGCGCGACGCCGTTCTGAGAAGCGGCTACGGAAGACAATACGTACCCTGCGCAAGTCAATAAACAGAGAACAGTTCCACCTGCACTTCGCTGGTTCTGAGTATGAGTTGGCGAAGAAGATGAGCCGACCTGCTGACCTACCTGAGCACTGTAGCACAGGACAGGTGCTGGTTGACAAGATTTGTGGTGAGCAGTTAACATCTGAGAGCCTCTTCCCACTCTTCTCCTATGGGAGAGCACCTTTATTTCCAGCCTTTTCTGTCCCGTCACTCCTGAATGAGAGACACATATGGAAATGGTGAATGCTGCATTTTGACTGCCTTGAATGGCTTTTGTGCAGGTATGGTCAATGTTATATTTGGTTTTGAACAGTGTGGTTTGTGCAGAAGGAGCTTGCAGAACACAGGGCTGCCCCAGGCTCCTGCCAGAGGGTAGAGTTCTACTCCTCTGTGAATAGAAAGCCCTGAACAGAGAGAGAAGGCTGGCATTGAAATATCTGAAGGCTGCCATGTACAATGTTTTTTACACAAATTGAGCTCTGTCTCACAGGCTCCTTTGGAAAAAGTACCTCAAAAGTTGAGTTTTATGAGGTACAGCAGTCCCTTATGTTTTCATTAACATGTTAAGTGAGCTCAGTAGACATAGGCAGATAGAAATATTTCCCACACAACTAACCTCAGTCTCCCTAGTGGCTGAGGTTCCTGAAGCTTGATCTTTTTGTCTTAATAGTCATATTATAATGATCATAAGGAATAACATTATGCCAACCGTCAGCATTATAGGGGGAAGGTATATCTGAGTTTGTTTGGGTGAGTTTGTTTGGCTGACAGCCTTACAGCGCTTAGCTTTTATCATTTTTTCTCTGTCTCCTGGCCAGTGTGTTTAAAGCATCAGAGAGCTTTACGCAAAACTGCAGTTGACTGCTCTGAGTGTTAGACAGGGTCTGAGTACTGTAATGGACTGGACCAGGGAGGGGGTTTTATGCGTTTGATCAGTTCTAGTTCTGAGAGCCTCCTCTCAAGAATGAGAATCGAGTGGACGAGAGAGAGAGAGAGAGAGAGAGAGAGAGAACCAGCGGCGAGGAGCCCCCTCTCTAATAGTTTCACAAAGAGCCTCACAGCCATGTGTGCAGTTTTGAGCTGTTTAGAAATCAAGGCATGGCGACACCTTTAAGTTGCACTCTTTAAAACAGTGTTTACAGTTGGCTTTTCTGAGTACATTTTTTTTTCTGTGATACATTTTGCAACTTACGTATATTTTCAACAGAATTGGCTAGAGAGTAAATATTTTCCCTCATACTACCATTCCTACAGGGCAAATGGAGATCATCATTAAGCAACTGAATGGATGAGTAAGACCATGAATGTGCAGTTTTTAAGAGCCACTGAACGAGAGCCTTAACCCCCTTTCTAAAAGGAGCTATATTTTTCCGCCCATTCCCACCTCCCCCACTGGCTCGGCTCACTAAGTGCAGTTTAGCCTTTTCAGTTTGCCCACTCCATTGTGAATCCCAGTGGGACTTGTTCTTACTGCAGGAGTGGGGAAAATCCCCACATCAACATGGCCACTGCCTCAAGGAAGGAAAATAGTACCTACTTACTCTTCTCCCTCCCGCTCAACAGTCTTTTATCTGTGTACCTAAAAAAGATGCACTCATTCCTCTTGTATGTGGTGAATCAGTGCCATCAGATTGTTTTGACAAAATGAACCAAGGGCTAAATCCCTTTTGTTAAGAAGAAATGTAAATACGGAAGTCTCTAGACGTGATTAAAATTACCATACTGATGGGAGACAAAATGATTAACTAGAGTTTGGGTGGAAGTATAAGAGAACGGAAAACAACCCATCAAAAGCAGCGCTAGACTGATACAAGTAACTGAAACCCACTGTGTTTGTTTAAATTTGTGCTTTTGCTGACATCCCTTTTCTCAATAAACGTGTTAGTTATTGTTTGGGTGTTTATTTTTGTGGGGCAGACATTTCGGACTGCTGTTTATTCAAGCGAGTAGTTTAAGTGCCACATTCCTCCTCAGACAGGGCCACTTTGCGTGACCCCAGCCAGTGAATTGCTAGAGAGAATTGACTTCGGCGACACCATGGGAATCAATTAGCATCAGCTGTTTGGGCTCTTGCCTGATAGGCGCAAGCAGCGATTGGGCTTCAGTGAATAGGGGGATTCACAGTCCTGACCCCTTTTATTGGGTTCAGCTCCTTACCACTGTGATACCATAGTGTTTGCCTATGTCATCAAATAGGCAAGAGCTGGGAACTTGAATAGAGGTGAAAGGTCCTTTAAACCTCTTTGGGCCATCAATTGGAGGACTCAATAGAATCGCCTCTTTGCATTTGAAAAGCTTCAAGGTTTTTTCTTCATCTCCCTCTTTTCCTCTCCTCTCTTGCTCTCTCTCTTTCTCTCTCTCTCTCTCTCTCTCTCTCCCTCTCTCTCCCTCTCTCTTTCTGACAAATAAAAGCTGATGGAGACAATGTGGTGGTGGCTCTTCATGGTCATTCAGAATAAACAAAAGGAAAAAAAATGAACTGCTCTTGAGAGAATTACGTTTTCTTTCTTCTTCTGAAAATCAAGCAATTTGTGGAGGAGCATATAATGGCTATGCAGTTAAGCTTTTGTCAAACTATCCTCATTGCCATGGATTCCTTCTTGAGTGAAAGCAGGATTCTTCCGAGCACAGCACTGTTAGCAGGACATAGATCATTTCCAAATCTACTCACTCATTTGGTTTAAGATCCGAAATGAATCGCTTTGATCTGAAGGTACTTTTTCCAGTCTTACTTGTCCCATTTAGAAAGGAGATTCAGCTGTTTTCTCGAGTGTGCAAAACACATTTGAAAGCTTCACTATAAATTATTCTAAATAGTACAGTCTACAAAGCAAACATTAAATAAAACTCCCCCTATAATTTCTTGTGAGGTAAGAGGTGAAACACTGCCTTTGAGCTACCACAGTGGTCTGCTTTGGTAAGAAGAAGGTACTTATGATGGGATTGTTCACGTGGATGAAATTGTTTGATGTGGGTACTAGACAGCTGTGGAAAAGCTCTGTTCTCTTATTTGTCTGAATTTTTGGCATAGCTGTATCAGGTTGATTTTCAGTGCCTTTTTAACAGCTTAATGTGGGGCCTCTGAACAGGGCCTGGATGTGTGTGTGCAAGTGTCTCAAGTTTACTTTCTTTTCATCCTCTTTGCCTCTGGTTTCTTCCAGTGAGCTGCAGCGTTGGAACGTACTTTGACGGGGAATTGGGAAGGTGTGTTTTGTGTCCCGCTGGAACGTACCAAGATGAAGAGGGGCAGGTGTCATGTGAGGTGTGTCCAGGGCCCGAGGGAAGGGGAACTCCCAGGTCGGCAGGGGCTCGAAACATTTCGGAGTGTGGAGGTGAGACATTATAAAGAAATCTTTCACGAAATCTATTAACCTTCAGATGTTCCCTCACCAAAGTTTATGGTTTGATAATATCGATATATTTTTAAAACTTTTGGTAGTACTTGTATGTAAGTAAATATCTGTATATGTGTATTTAATCTTGGAGATCTTGAAGGAGTGTGAATGAATGACATTTTATTTTTGTTATAGAATGGGCAGGAAGAGTACCTGTCTTGATAAAAATCATGAAAGCAGATGTTTTTGTTGTGTGAAATAATGGATCCCTGCTTCCTTGTTTTTCCTGGTTTCTTTTACAACAACAAAGAGTCTCCAATCTGCCTCGCTTGGAGAAAAATCACCAGCATGTTCTTGCTTAACAAACACTGTTATCGTAACCAGTTAGTCTCTATGGCTCAGATCTCATCTTCTGCTGTTTGCAGATAGACAAAACAAAAGACTAGTGGGACTATATCAGTAGCAGCCAGTTTGCTGAAGTCATCCAGGAGACATGGTAAAGGCTGTGCAGTCATAGATAATGAACTTGCATTACATCATTGCCGTGCAGTTTGAATGGGTAATCCTCTGTGTTACACTGTGGCTTAGTAACCCTGCTTTGTTTTTCTCTCGCTGTTTTCTTTGACTACCAGGTCAGTGTTCTCCAGGGCAATACTCTCACGATGGCTTTGTGCCATGCCTTCCTTGTCCTCGGGGCACCTACCAACCAGAGGTGGGGCGCACTTCCTGTTTCCCATGTGGAGGAAATCTCATCACCAAGCATGAGGGTGCAGTGTCATTTCAGAGCTGTGAGACTAAAGGTAAATTCAACTTTCTGTGAAGGCTTTGAATGGGAAGAATTACACAAACTTTTATTCTGACTTTGGATTTAGCGATATAGAAGATTTTAAATGTACGTCGCGGATACCGGGCTGTAATATGACATCATTATGCCAACAGTCCAGTGCTCACCGGGGCATTACTACAACACAAGCACACACCGCTGCATCCGCTGCCCTGTGGGAACCTACCAGACAGAGTTTGGCCAGAACTACTGTGTGGCCTGTCCTGGAAACACCACCACTGATTTTGATGGCTCCACAAACATTATGCAGTGCAAAAGTAAGTATGGGTTCATGTATGTGGGTTGAGAGAGAATAACTGACATGGCACAGTAAATAATTAGTTTTGATACACAATACACAAAGGATAAAAAGCATTTTACGTGGTCTTGTCGTGTCACAGATAGGCGATGCGGAGGAGAGTTGGGGGATTACACCGGCTTTATCGAGTCCCCCAACTACCCAGGGAACTATCCTGCCAATGTTGAGTGCACCTGGACTATCAACCCTCCACCCAAACGCAGGATCCTCATTGTGGTGCCAGAGATTTACCTCCCTATTGAGGATGAGTGTGGGGACTATTTAGTCATGAGGAAGAGTTGTAAGTGTTGTGAAGCAGTAAAATTGTTTCTCAATGATCATGTGTTAAAGTATGTGAATTAGCCCATTGCTAATCACATGGTGATATCGAAAAGAAGTTTCTGGGCTGGGGGATGTGTGTGTGTGTGTGTGTGTGTGTTTGGAGGGGGCGGGGGTCATCTCTTAGTCTCCTAGTCTCCTGCGGGCAGAGAAATCTACTGGGAGAGCACTGTGGAAGTATGAGTGCGAGTGGACTGGTAAGAGAGATTTGTTATTTCCTTTCTTGGCAGCTCTCCCGAATTCTGTGACGACTTATGAGACATGTCAGACGTATGAACGGCCCATTGCTTTCACCTCTCGCTCAAAGCGACTTTGGATCCAGTTCAGATCCAATGAGGGGAACAGTGGGAAAGGCTTCCAGGTGCCTTATGTAACTTACGATGGTAAGACAAAAATGGTATTTTATCAGGGTGGAGTTAAACAGATTTTGCAGTATGACCCTGATGAACAAAATGTTATATAATATTATGTATATGCTTTATCTCAGAGGACTACCAGGAGCTTATTGAAGACATTGTTAGGGATGGAAGATTATATGCCTCTGAGAATCACCAAGAAATTCTGAAGGTATGATGAACAAAATGTGTTTTTATTGCTTTAAAGCTACAAAAGATAATTCAGTACATTTGTAAAGTTCTGACTTTTTTTTTTTTTTAAAGACAGCAGCACCAGTCTAAAATGCAGCTCTAGTGACATGTTTGTTAAGATATATGTGATAACAGTACCCTCTTCTGGACAGAAAGTGAAATGCAGAGATTTAGTTTGACAACTACCCTCTTTGAGTACAGTGTTATATTTTCCCAAGACTGGTAAACACATTGTAAATATTTAAATCCTCTCCTTAGGACAAGAAGCTCATGAAGGCTCTTTTTGATGTTCTTGCCCATCCACAAAACTTCTTCAATTACACAGCCCAGGAATCCAGAGAAATGTTTCCAAAGTCATTTATTAAGTTTCTTCGCTCCAAAGTTTTGAGATTTTTGCGTCCCTAGGGCTGCTCTGCAAGGGAGAAAATATGGGGTCTCTCTGAACTGCTGTTGTTTGGCATTCCCCACTGTGTTTCACTATTAAGCTGGAACATGTATAATGTATGAAGACTCTGTCATGGAAGAGAATTTTATTCCATTATCCAAAGACATAAAAGCAAATGTATCTGTACTGCGATGGGATGCACTTTTCAGGAGGAAATGAACTGAACTGAATGGATATGCAGCTACCACTGTTACAGCACAGACAAAATGGCGCCTTGATCAGTCTCTCCATGCCTGAGGTCAAAAAATTACTCATGTGCTCCCCCCTTGGCACTCAGTATATGAGAACACTTTTTGTTAACTACTCCCTTTAACAAATATTGAAGACACAGATATATGTGTATTGTGTTCATACTCTTACCATTTGGCAATATGGTGGAAAATGGATTTTTTAAGGAACCAGCAAACTGTATCCTTTTGAAAGTATCATGAAATATAAAGTGGTATATACCATTAGAAATAATTCATAATTGCAAGTTAAGAAAAGAAAAAGTCTATACGGGATATATTGTACTTCTGATCACATTCCAGAACCTCCAAGCACTACCATGAAATGTAGTGTCAGTTAAAGCAATTTTGATTTTAAATGTGTTGTATATTTTGTACAAATTATTAGATTCAGTTCATATATTGTATTGTACTTTTTGCATCGTAGCAAACTCCATTCCTGTTAATTGCACAATTTTATGTTACACTGGGTTTAAGTAACTGAGTATGTAAAAGTATATTTCATTTGTTTTAGGATTTTGTCCAAATGTTCTAAATCAGGTTAAGAGTTTTGTATTCATTTTGCACATTATGTGCTATGATCATTATTCACCATGTGTGTACTGGCTTACTTTGTACAGAAAATGGATTCAGGACAGTACTGACTTTTGTCAATGTTAAAAAAAAAAGATTTATCTGTGTACCTCATAAAGATGGCTTTCTTTCCTTTAATTCCATATCTTTTATCCATGTGATTTGGACAAGTTTTGACATATTTTATTAATTGACCAATGAAATAGTATTCATTTATGAAATAGAAAGTAAATTAATGTCTATATTTTTATGTTTGTACATCTAACGTGTAAATAAAATAAACATAATCTGGCGTTTTTGTATAAATTAAGCCACAATTAGATTTTTAACATATCTAATTTCTAAACTGAAAATTTTGGTTTAAATTGGTTTGATCCACTTTTTTCTTGGTCTGCCATCTGCCATTTTATATATACACACACACCTCTCTCTCTCTTTCTCTCTCTCTCTCTCTCTCTCTCTCTCTATATATATATATACAAATATAACAGGGGGGATGGCCCAATGGCCACTAACACTATATAGTATATAGGGGGATGTCAGGTTAACAAGGGGATGCATTTTGGTCATTTTGCTAATAATGGGCCAACAAATTACCTACTGTACATATGTGTGTGTGTGTGTGTGTGTGTGTGTGTATGTTTGCTACTTTAAAGGCATTCCTGGTTTGGTATCTGTTTAACTGAGCACATTCACATCACCTGCTCCCAAATATTTTGAAGAGTGTTATCTTTGAGGATACTCGATACATAATTTAGTAAAAGGCATTAGTTGATTTGTCAGACTGTTAATGTATGATAGATTTTGAGAGTACGGAATACCTTGCTGGGAAAATTAATCTTTAATAGAGAGAGAGATATGTATTTAATTAGACTTTCAAACAAAACACAACCTCCAGTCAACAACACAGGAGCAATTCCTTCTTGAGACTGGCAGTTGATTTGTACAACTGTATGCTAAGTGCTATATACAATTTCTGTACAACTAAGTAAAATATGACTAATGTTGTCACAATTTGCATTTTTCAGATGTTTATATTCCTTTTGTTTAGAGAGAACAAAAATCCACCCTATTAAAAAGCGGGGTTGTGGAAAAACAAAGAAAACTACTGATCCACATGAATATCTGGTTCACTGAAGCCTGCTAATTCCTAAAAACTCAGATGAAGTTAAGCTTCCCTCGTGAATTACACCCAGTGACAGATTTACAGTTAGCTTGACTTACAAACATTTGAATAAGACAGTCTGTTCTTCAAGTGACGATATGATTTCTACTATAAGAAATTTAGATGACATGCAACTAATACATACAGGCATGAACATGATGTTATAATATATTTTTATCTTTTCCTGATGAATTTTGCAGTGTTTACTGTATTTATATTTCTATTTTGGGATGAGTATCTAATTTTTGATAAACTGGAAAGCGCCACACCCTCCAGTTATGATATGATTTCTACTGTAAGAAATTTAAATGGCATGCAACTGACATACACAAATAGGATGTACTCATTCAACACTGATGAGCCAAAACATTATGACCACTCACAAGAGAGCCAAATAACATTTATGATCTCCAAACAAGTCAAGGTCTGGGTAGATTAGATGGTAAGCGAAAAGTCAGTTCTCGTTGTCAACGTGTTGGATGCAGGAGAAATGGGCAGGAATAAAGACCTGAGCAACTTTGACAAGGACCAAATTATTATGGCCAGACGACTGGGTCAGAGCATCTCTGAAATGGCAAGGCTTGTGGAATGCTCCCGGTCAGCAGTGGTGAGTATCTTGAGACAGTGGTCCGAGGAGGGACAACCACAAAGCGGCGACAGGGTGTTGGACACCCAAGGCCCATCAATGTGTGAGGGCAACAAAGGCTATCCCATCTGGTCCGAACTGACAGAAGGTCTACTGTGGGACAAGTCCCAGAAAATTTTAATGATGGTTACAGGAGGAATGTGTCGCAACACACAGTGCATCACATCCCGCTGTGTATGGGCTGCGTAGCCGCAGACTGGTCAGAATGGGGAAGTGATGGCACCAGGATGCATTGTGGAAAGATGACAAGCCGGTGGGCAATGTTCTGCTGGGAAACCCTCGGTCCAGCCATTCATGTGGACGTCAATTTGCCATGTGCCATCTACCTAAACATCGTTGCAGACCAGATACACCCCTTCATGGCAATGGTTTTCCCTGTTGGCAGAGGCCTCTTCCAGCAGGATAATGCACCCTGCCACACTGCAGACATTGCTCGAGAATGGTTTGAGGAACATGATGAAGTATTCAAGGTGTTGCCCTGGTCTCCAAATTCTCCAGATCTCAAACTGATTGAGCATCTGTGGGACATGCTGGACTGACAAGACCAATCCATGGTGGCTCCACCTTACAACTTACAGGATTTGAAGGATCTGCTGCCAATGTTTTGGTGCCAGATACCACAGGACACCTTCAGGGGTCTTGTAAAGTTCATGCAGAATCGGACTTCCCCATAACGCTCACTGTGCAAGTTGTGTAGGGCCCCGCAAATAACGCAAAGGCCCCACTTCCTCTTCGTGTCAAAGCGGGTGTCAATGTTTACAACTTTGATGAGAAGATAAAGCGGAACTATCCTTCTGGTCACGAAAAGACAAAACAAAACAAAAAAAGCATCATGAGAGTGAATTGCAGGAACAGAAATCAAGTAAACTTGTGTTCTCTCCTCTCCAAGTTTGATGTTAGCAAATAACAGTAGTGTTAAGTGGATGTGCTAGCTCGCAGTGAATCTTTCTTTAGTCTGTCTGTCTGGCTAACCTAGCTGGGCAGTGCATCTCTTGGTCTGTCTGTGTTTTGCTTGTGTGGGAGAGAAATCTCAGCCTGGACCAAATATGGCTAAGATTCTAACCACACTGTTACTTTCAAAATAAATAATCAATGTCTTCAGAGTCTGATGCAGCACATGTTTATTGCATGAACTCAAAGCAGCATACAACAAATGGAGTGGCTGAAGCAACATTCACAAAGCACCAACTTTTATAAAAAATCTTGTCACCTCCTGAATGGGATACACATTAGGATGCCTTTCACATTCCTTTTCCATTTTGTAACACACCATTATCTCCATTGTGCCCATACTTTTAATTAAAATAATCTGAATCTGTCACCAATATTTAACACTCTTCTTATTACTAGAACAGAAAAAAAAGAAAAGCACACCATGTAACCTTGAACATTTGACCGTCTACATTCACTGCACAGAGAAGAACTGAAAAGAAAATGTACTTTTAGTTCTTCTCATCTTTTTTGAAGCAAGAACTTGATTATTTATTTTAATACAAATGATTATACAGCTATGAATTCTTAATACAAATGACTACATTGATTAACTCACATAAAATGACTATATGACTGTTACCGTGATTTTCATAAAACAAAGAAACATTTTTTCTCCAACACTTGCTTGCCAGCCACTGTCAGGGCTGTGTTCTGTGACTTTGTGCCTGACAAAAGTGAAAGTGAAACACAACTATTTACTATGTTTGATAAACGCCAGCGGACAACGTTGTTTATAAACTGCAGCTTGGTAAAGATAACCGCATCGCACATGAACATGTGTTTATATGTAGGTGTATGAAATGAAACTTGCGCTTTCCAGCAGCAACCTCTGTGGGGACCAGTCTAGACAATATATTGGTGTGATGGCACTCCTCATAGGTGCACATAATTTTAAAACAAGACAATGATTATTTAGTCTCTCAGCCAAGGTTTAGCTACAACTTTGGACTAATGCAAGATGGAAAGCAATGGATTGCCATCCACTATTGATTAAATATTGAATTTAAAATGTTGATTAGCTGGGCATACTGGACAATATGGATGCACATCTCTCAGTAATATTGTGAGGACTGGACTAATTACCAGGCAACAGAGCCAAAGCTATGGGGCGCCATTTGTAAAACATTGCACCCTCTGTTTTCCTGCTCAGTGTTTTCACATTTAGCATTGTCAAATGTCAAAAAATGCTCTATACTTTTCAACTGTCACTTTTTAAACATTTAGAGAGAAATTCATGTATGATATTGTAATACCTTTTCCAAGAGTAATGATCTGCATTAAACCAAAATATACCAAAGGCCAGATGCCACAGGACACCTTCAGGGGTCTTGTAGAGTCCATGCAGAGCGGGACGTCCCCGTAACACCCACTGCGCAAGTTGCGTAGGGCCCCGCAAATAGCGCAAAGGCCCCACTTCCCCTTCGTGTCAAAGCGGGTGTCAATGTTTACAACTTCGATGAGAGGATGAAGCGGAACTATCCTCTGGTCACGAAAGCTATGGGGCGCCGTTTGTAAAACGTTGCAACTTCTCTTTTCCTGCTCAGTGTTTTCACATTTAGCATCGCCAAATGTAAAAAAATGCACTATACTTTTCAACGGTCACTTTTTAAACATTTTGAGAGAAATTCATGTATGATATTGTAATACCTTTTCCAGAGTAATGATCTGCATTAAACCAAAATAAACCAAATCGTGTAAATTAGCCATATTCCTCCGTTTATCCGTTCTCTGCACACCGCTTTCCTCACTCAAACATGAGTTTCACATTATAGCCTAACAATATAAATTCTCTTGTTAAAACGTGAAAAACATCTTTCTCTCTAAATGTTTAAAAAAGTGACAGTTGAAAATTGTGGTGCTAAATGTGAAAAAATTAAGCAGGAAAACAGAAGGTTCAACATTTTACAAACAGCACCCCCAAAGCTCAGTGTTCCATTTAATTATTTTTCTTTAAATTTTATATTTTCTACAATTTCTTATTCATGTAAATATAAATATTCACTTATATCTTCAGATTCTATAGAAAATATTATATGCACTAACTACTGTTCGTTTTCACCTCATTCTGTTCTGCTTAATCTTAGACCGAGAGATGGAGCAAACTGTTTTAAAGGAGGGAGTATTGTAGTAGGAGCACTGGGGTGACAGGTGTGCAGCAATGGCAAACGGTTTACATGGCTCACGGGTCAGGTAGGAGGATCCCTTAACAGAATTTTGCTTAGGGCCCCAAGGAGGTCAGGAAAAGCTCCGAGTCCATGCCTCAGACGGTCGGTGGACCAGCACACGGTGGACCTGCAGCATATTAGGCAGATGGTAATGGCTCATCACTTTATCTTTCTAGCCCTTTCCGTTGAATCCTGTAGTGTTTACTGTAGTGGGGGTGGGCATGGAACGGTCTTGATCATCTATAACAGATCTATCTTTTTAAGAAACACTGTATAACGAAATGTAGCTTTACTGGAATCCCCGCCTCTCATCGAAAGTCCGCAAGGGAAGTAGTGACGGAGCCCCTCATAAAATACAGACTGACAAAAAAAAAAAAACAAAAAAAAACAGAGGGAGCGTCTCTCCTATCTCAGAATGGCGCAGGGGAACTGTTGTTTCAAAAAGGCTTTCTTCTCTCTCGGCATCGTTTTTGCTGTAAGTTAGTCTTATGTTTACATGCGTAAAAAGATTAAAAAGTAAATGTGAGCTCGCGCTTACAGGGGAAGGTATCTTTTTTCGTGTTAGAAACTATGTCAGTGATTGCGTAGTTCACATTTTAACTGTCAGAGCTGTTTCTCTCCTTAACATATTATTTTCAGTGTAGCGTGTACCCCTTTACTTCAATATTTGTTCTTATCTGATTTGTAAAATTACCATCATGTATTTGCGTGTTTTTTTAGGTGTTTGGTGCCCTGGCAATCGCTCGATTAGCGCTCAGACTGTTCTTTTTCCATAAGCAGGTAAGAAACTTCCAAAACTAAACAATAAACTGCCAAATATGGATTTCATGGGAATTGTGATTGAATAAGTGAATTAAACATCAGACAGCATTTCAGTAAATGGCTATTACACAAAGTAACACTAGCGTTGGTCGAATTTAGCTTGTGTATCCTTTTTCCGTTAAAGGCAAAGTTGATGGCCGTTTCTCAAAATGCGTTCTTCCCTGTTCTTGCGTTCTCGTGGACTTGTGAAACGTAATCAGTCACAGCCGAAGTACTGTTCCAACTAATAGTTCACATCTAGCCAAGTGTACTTAAAATGAAACCAAAATTCCTCTGCCATGTTGTCAAATTTGGAGGTAGAACTTGTGCAGTAGGGACTTATCCGCTGCTTACTGCACTCCACTGGCTTCCGGTAGCAGCCCGCATCCAGTTCAAGACACTGGTGCTGGCCTACCAGGCCACAAGAGGCTCTGCCCCATCATACCTTCAGTCTCTTATAACGCCTTACACCCCAACTATGACCCTCCGCTCCACGTCCTCCGGACAACTGACGGTCCCCTCACTCCGGGAACCCGGCAGCCGCTCCTCCCGACCACGCCTCTTCTCTGCCATTGCCCCGAGGTGGTGGAACGACCTCCCCCATGCAGTCAAGACTGCGGAGTCTCTTACCATCTTCCGCAGGAAACTGAAAACCCACCTCTTTAGAACACACCTGTCCCCCAATGCCTAACCTCCCTTCCCCCAATGCCTAACCTCCCTTCCCTAGAGAAAAAAAAAAAAAAAAAATTACCTTTGTCTTGTATTTCTGTTTGTAGAAGTATCCCAGGGGCGCAATGCGAAAGGGCAATTTGACGCTCAGTCTTATTATGATCTCTGTTGAAGGTATTAGAAATCCGACTGATGCACCAATTGTAAGTCGCTTTGGAAAAAAGCGTCTGCCAAATAACTAAATTGTAAATTGTAAATTATCTGGAGCCAGAGTCTGCGCAGTAGAGACGAGAGTCTATGGAATGCCATTTAAGACAATATTAAATGAATAAATAAATAAATAAATAAATATGCCTATGAAATAGATAAATATGGCTATGAAATAAATCCTGAAATAAATAAACGAGGCAATAAATATTTAAATAAATGTAATATAAATATGAAAATGAGTAAATATTTTTCGATAAATAAATAAATAGGTTTTCAAAATGACGTTTTTCGAAGGACTACTTTTATTTATTTCAGGGGACTTTTATTCCATTATTCCACATTTATTTATTTCAGGGACTTTTATTTCCTAATGCCACAATTATTTCCCAGCTCTTTTTATTTCCATCTGTTATATTCAGATGAATGGGGCGTGGTTATATCACAGATTCAGACCAAAGCAGCAGCACCAGAACAGCAATGAAATATACAAGCTGTTTTGCGCGTGCGGACAATATGGAAGACATCGGTGGGCTCCAAGATACTATGCTATCCTTAGCAGATCAGACTGATCAACATGGTTTATCAGTGGATACTATTTTGGTCCATATTGATGACTTTTTAGAAGTGCTGTTCTGGTGCTGTTGCTTTGGTCTGAATCTGTGATATAACCACGCCCCATTCATCGGAATATAACAGATGGAAATAAAAAGAGCTGAGAAATAAGTGTGGCATTTGGACATAAAAGTCAGCTGAAATAAATAAATGTGGAATTATGGGATAAAAGTCCCCTGAAATAAATAAAAGTAACACTTTGAAAGACATCATTTTGAAATAAAAATATATTTATTTATTTAGTGAACAATACTGAATCATTTATATATTTATATTGACATTTATTTTTATTTGTATATTTATTGTCTCATTTTTTTATTTCAGGATTTATTTCATAGCCATATTTATTTATTTGATTGGCATATTTTTTTATTTATCTACACAGATGGTTAATGTAAAAATATAGAGGTGCCCTTGCTAAAAAGAAAATAATACTTTAAGTAGAGTTAAAGTTTCCCTCCTGAAATGTACTTAAGAGTAAAATAGTCACTCATTTAGAATGTACAAAAACGGTTGTCAGTTTTACTCAGAGTACTTTTTTTGGCAAGAGTACTTCTACTTTTACTTTATCCATCCCAATTCCCAATTTCTTTCTTTCTTTCTTTCTTTCTTTCTTTCTTTCTTTATTTGATATTGACTTAAATGGCACTCCATAAAATAGTCGAACTGTGTGTAAGTCAAGTACACCTACTTATTTGGTAGGCCCGCCCCCTTCTCTCAGTCCCAAGGTCCAGCACGTCGCAGACTGCATGAACTTGGGCTGTCAATCACTTCATTCCCAAGTGTATCCACGCCCTCTTACGATATAGTAGAATAAAGTTTTAAAAACTAATTTCTGGGAGGAAATAAAAAATGTACAGGTTTCAGCATATGGAAAACTAACTGTTCGAATTACACAGTGTGGATGGAAAGACAGTTTACACGACAAAAGTGACATGGCTAGTTTGGGCTATTTAGTCTCTGAAACGCATGTGGATGGGCAGTGCTACACATTATACTGCAGTCTGCCAGCAGCGGCGCTAGACCTGTGGTTGCTTCACTTTTTAGAGACGTAACGCTGTACATCCTTTTACAGGCATTCGGGAAAATAGTTGGCGCTGTGTGGTTCAGCTGTTTTAAATGGCATGTCTCCAAAATTAAATTGTTCAGCCTTGGTCTAGGACTGTGCTCCATAGCCAAGTGAAGCATAGATCTTCCAGTTAACTGTGTGGATTAATGTTGTACAGTAGCTCATATTCCTTGTTTTGTTTATTTGCTATCATTATCCTGAAAACACATGCAGTTTGTCAGTTTTGGGAGATGTTACTATACTAATATAGCTGTACAACTATAATGGGTATTGAATTTGTCTTCAGAACTGTTAACATACAGTTCATCGACGAGATTTATGCATAAGGCACTGATGCCTCACGACTCTTACTTTGTAGTCCGTACAGTTTCCAGCTGGTGAGAGAGCAATTTTAAAAAGACAGTTATTTGTAATTTGCAGTACCATAAATACAGATAGAGCAGCACGGCTTATGATGTAAAACCAAGTAGAACACATTAGAGGGCAGACGTCAATACAAGCACGCTCAACCTCAACGAATTATTCGTTCCCACATTGTTTGGGGGAAGAATTTTCTCGTGCACAAGACTGATCAGCTGATCGGGTGGTTCTTGCCAACTAGCCTTTTTGTTATGTGTTTATACAAGGTAAAGACATATGACTGATAGATGGCAAACAACACTGAGTAATTTTTGCCATCAGAACGCGTTATTTGTAGGTAAACAGCGGTAGCATAATCCAAAATGTCTTTCATCAGTAAAACAACCGTCCTCAAGATGTTGTTTTCGCTTGTCTGTTTTTTACTGGTGCTATCACGTCAAGAAACGGATGCTAAGGTAAGGACTGAGTCCCCACGTTTAATATTTATGATTATGTTTTTAAAATGTGTAAATGATAAGTAAATAGGTGTTGTTATGCGCATTAATTACATATTAAGTAACAAAACTATTGTGAAATATGTCGTCATATAAGGAATGAGTCGCGTTAGCTAACCAGTTATGTGGCTGTCATGGCCACCTGAGCTAGTGCGCTAACAAGAAATTCAGCCCAAAGTTAACTGTTGCCAACCGAGTTGCTCACACCTAGCAACTCAGTTTAATTTAGTTAATTGTATATTGACTCCATTGTGGGATTCCCGTTTCCCCTGCTTAAACAGATATTTAATTGGTCAGGTTTAGAACTCGACCGCCTGGATCAAGGTAACTTCCTTATTAACACGCAGCTCCTATTTCGTGTTGGTCTGTAGAATTCTGAGGATATACGTTGTAAATGCATCTGTCCGCCCTACAAGGACATAGACGGAAAAATCTACAATCAAAATGTATCGTTGAAGGACTGGTGAGCAATAGTTGAACGAGATTACACGTATTAATTGGCGTTGCACCCATTATCTTAATCAAATTCAGTACTAATGCTACTTCTTGCCAATTCCTCCTTCAAAGCAATTGCCTCCATGTTGTGGAACCCATGCCTGTCGAGGGAAAGGATGTGGAGGCCTACTGTCTACGTTGTGAATGCAAATATGAGGAGAGAAGTTCCCAAACTATCAAGGTGTGTCTTTCAATAAAACATCGGCTCTTTGACCTGTTGTCCGTAATCTGGTTCATGTATTTGCTATAAATGTTCTTCAGTGGTAATGATTATCCATCCTCTGAATTTCAGGTCACTATAATCATTTACCTGTCTATTCTGGGCTTGTTGCTCTTGTACATGGTCTATCTGACTCTGCTCGAGCCAATTTTGAAGAGACGACTGTTTGGACACTCCCAGCTGATCCAGAGTGATGATGATGTTGGGGTATGTCAATTCTGCTTTTCTAACCATTACCCCTCAATAATTAAGCCTACACAAGGATTCTTGTTACCTGAACTTCAAAAATTCTCTCAATGTTTGAGCTATGATAATCACAGCTTCCTTTGTGATGCTGGCTAATAGTAGATGTTTGTTCTCATTCTCAGTCCATGAGGTTGACAAAGTTGATATAGGCTGACAAAGTTGCAAACTTAGGTGAGGGAATTAACAGAACATCGACCTTGTTTGGGTTTCAGGATCAGCAGCCCTTCGCTAATGCCCATGACGTGCTGTCTCGCTCACGGTCACGCTCCAACATGTTGAACAAAGTGGAGCATGCTCAGCAGAGGTGGAGAAGGCAAGTGCAGGAGCAGCGGAAGTCCGTGTTTGACCGGCACGTGGTGCTTAGCTAATCCCAGCACCTCTGGACCCACATACATGAAATCAGGAGCACTGTGATGAGGGCTGGCTCTTCCAATTGATGTCTGATCTAAACACTCCATCCCTAAACAACTGCTTCAGTACCTGTCTCTGAAACTGCGTCAGCGTATCGTTTTACATGTTGGTATCCTGGACGTGTTTTCAGGATAACGGATGGAATTCTACCAGATGCTTTTTTTTTTTTTTTTAATTTTTACTTGGAATCAGTTGTTGTGTATTTTAATTCACTGAGTAGGAAATTATCTTCCCGCATGAGATTAAACAGTTTGCAGTAAATCAAAACGTTTACTCTTGATCACATTAAGTCGAACATAGATACCTTGATGTGGAAATAGAGGTGCCAATGTCCTTGTAAAATTAGTTGGATCTTTCATGTGTCCTGACATAACCAGATTGTTTTCTACAATTTACATTATAATAGGTGCCCTAAAACATAACTTAATCATAACTTAACTTAAATCAGAACTTCATGTTATGTATTAAACTGTTAGTGCATAATATGGAAATACATTGAATAATGGATTGTACAGTGTAGTATCTGAAGTGTAATTCTCTTCATTTTGTCCCAACCCCCTTTATACTGTTAGATGGTACTTCAGTGGCAGTTTTGTGTTCAGTAACCAATACTCACGCTAATATGTGGATGGTGACATATGTATGATTACAATTATCTGTCATTGTCTTCTACAGATAACTTCTTTGATGTTTCATACAGGCAGAAATTATTGTATTTCCTGTGATTCCTTCCACCTTGTGTCAGCTCGTGTTACTTTTTCAGAGCCCTGTGTCAGTCTTATAATGTACCATGACAGAAATCATCTAGATGACATTTTCACCTCTTACTGAGAGTAAACCAACTTTCATTTTCCTAATCTATTAAGATTGCATTTTCATCCAAGTGATTCTTGTGTCTGGGGTTTAACTGATGGATTAGAAATTGAATTTCATGTTTTTGATATGAAAGCTTTGTTATCTCTTGTCAATCTGATATGTTCTAATTTCCAATACAACTGTGCTATTTGTGCTTAATTCAGATTCTTTTGTGCTTTTTCTACACATTCTTACAGGATTGTATTTCCTTACATTTGTGCTGCCAGCAGACATGTTCTGTGATAATGCTTGAATTTATATATGTCCAAAGCTGCAACAGAGAAATCATGAAACTGTTCAGTAGGGTTCTTGGTTGTTGAAATAAGGACCAGATTTTTATTGAAACTCTTCAGCACAAGAAAGTTTTTTTAAACTTATGTGATACCTGTAACAGGGCCAGTATGTCAGAGTGTTTGTTTAACAGTACTAATTAGATAGTGCTGGTCAGAAGTGCTATCAGGTCTACATCTGACGACGGCTCAAATTTCCTTGCTATTTAGATTCTTGCAATTTGAGAGTCGTGCAGGCAGGCGGAGCTGTTACTTAAGATAAAATAAGTCCAGTCGAACAGCCTAGACCCACCAATAGAAATTCATAAAATAAGTAGACTTTTCATCCGTGGAATTCAATTTAACTCCTAAAAAATATGAAACATGGATGTCTTAGAGTATAGCTTCAACTTGAAAACAATTGCCCCTATTCATATGCCCTGAACCACGGTATGTCCTATGTTAGAATAGTTTGCATGATGTATCACTGTAATTCCCATTAAGCCGGTTAATGCTTCGACAACTATATGCTCAGGTTTTCTTTTAATAACTCCTTGGCGGGAAGATTTTGTAGGGGCGCTCCACAAATACATTAAACATTTTCACGGTTTGGGTTCGCTTGAGATTAGTTCTTCCATTCTGATATGACCGGATCTTTAGATTTTACACAAATTAAGTCTAGTCATTTGTCTGTTAAAACAGAAATAAACAATCACTGAGCATATAGAACACACGTAACGCAGTTGAATTTGAATTGAATCACATTAAGCGCTGATACTGAAATGTCCTTAACAATCTGTTTGACTGAACTGACTACAACTGGTGACTGTGTTCCGAGTCTTGATAATAAAGTTCGATATCTCCCTCATACTGGAACTAACGACGGACTTCCTGTTCTGATCCCTTGTGTTTTTTTCTTTGAGCCCAAACTGCGCAAATGAATGTTGCGCACGGAGCAGTGTTCGCATCAACTCGTCGGACACGCAATAAACGGACAAGTTGTAAAATGGATTTCTAATAAATCGCTCATATAAAACAGTCACAACATCAGAAGCCAAGGTAGGAATTAATTCTACTCTTTTCAGTACCTTTTATGGGTTGGAGATTGCTGAAAATGATACGTTTTTAAGTTTGATCTAATACTCAATCACCAATTAATAATACAACTATATATAACGGAAGACGATTAACAGCAAAATACTCGAAGTACAGGCAATCTACGGCACTGATGCATTTTCATTAACGCTGAAGTTAAGGCAATGTTAAGACACTTACGCATGCAGTATTAAGAGAAACAGTTTTCTCAGGGGACTTCAATAATATTGTAACATCGGTATTATTAAAAAAAGAAAAAAAAACTAAATAAGACATATGTTTCCTATACGTTTTATAAAGGAATACTAAGCAGGCTATACTTGAGTCAGGTTAGCAGTATCAAAATACAGCAAAACTAAGGAGTCACCGGTGGAGCTGTATATCAAAATCTGTGCTGTAGTTGTAGTAACCTTGATACTTTTCGACCAGCTGAAACAAGGCGGCGCTATTTAACTTTTTATCTTTGCTAAAACAGTCCCTCTGTAAGGCTGCGTAAATTAATTGATTGAAGCACAAGTGTGAATTCTATCAGTGCATTAATACTGTACATTGAATTAATTTGTAAAGTGATATCAGTCCAGTTATATCAATCTTCCACACATTCCAGGTGATCTGAGATTTTTGTAAACTGAAAATAAGATATAGTCAATGTTTTAAATCAACGTAAACTTTTAGGTTATGATGTAATGGCATTTTTTGGCTGTCCAGAGTACTCCTCAGCCCTGTATCTTGTATAAATTCCATGACTGTGCCCCCTGTTATACAATGTTGGATATTGACTTCAAGAGCTAAGAGATTGGAACTTGTTCTCAAGGCCTCCACTACAGAATCCAGGCCGATATTATGACTCAGGAAAAGCGTCTCAATGCTGCTGTAAGATTTTAACGCCCTGTGTCCTTGTCTGAGATTAGTGTGTGCCATGATATTCTCAGAGGGTGAATGTGGTTAGTGGCTACATAGTAGTTGAGAGATGAAACTATCTGGTCCCATTTTGGTGTATTTTGGGACCCTGCAATGATTCTACTGTAATTACTCAGAGTGAACACAGTTTGAACACATTTTTGGTTAAGAAGACAAGAATCTCATAATTTTCCTCAGTGTCAAGTGCATTGCTTTACCACTTTGATGATTATGATCTCACTAAACCAAATAATGATTGAGTAAGAAGACTGACTGCATTGATTGTGCTGCCAGATGCTGAAATTTCAGAATGACTCAGCAGAAATCAATTAATCTAGAGTTCATGAATAGAAGGAGGAAACAAATAGACTTTGGGTGAACTTCTATACATTAATCACAAAAAAATGTGCCTATAAATGCTGGACGTTTTACTACTTCCCTTGCAGTTTCCTGTTTTTTTTTTTTTGCACTTTGTTGGCTACTAAATAGCTAGTCATCTGAAGCTAGCCTCTGTGCCTGATCACAGTCTCTGGATTGTCAGAAGATTTCCTACAGGAATAAGTCTTTACAACGGTACTACAGGAAGATGGAGTTGAGTGACTTTGTAAAGTTTTTTTCCTGCTTTTAGTTACTTGTCTGGGAGTATGATATAGATGTTCACAATCAGTGTGGTGCAGGTGGTCTTGAAAAAGATTTATGGACTTAAAAACCATCATACTGGACTTTACAAATCCACTGCACGTACTTACCTGGTCGATATCTACAGTGTCTCTATTAGTCTGCACATAAACTGGATTTTAAAGTACAAATGTTTTGCATCACTTTACTTTGAACAAACCTTAGGGGGAAAGCCTGCAAAAAAGAGGGATTTTTGAACTGCTGTAACCCCGTATGTTTGTCTGGTGTGTTGCTTCAAAACATATTTTTGTGTGGGACTCAAACCATTTATTATGCTGTAATGAGGTTCCCAAGAACAGAACTCATGAAGGATCTGGAGGCAAATCTTGTGCTAAAGCAACATTTGGTGACTTCCTCTGAGATAAGAGAAGAGCACTGAGACATAGTTTAGTAACTTCTCTGTTCCCAAAACCTCAGGATGATAGGACACCCTAGAGGATTGTGTGAAACATGTGATAGCAGATCACATTGGAGTGGCTGAGTGGGAACTGTGAGTATTTGCACATCCACTCCATAGATGTCCTTAGGAGGTGTGGCCTTTAAAAGAAAGATACAATGATCTTAATATCATGCTTTATTACATCTTTGTGAAAGTGTTGTTTTCGATGTTCTCTGTGTGCGTGAACAATACGCTGTAATTTTAGAGCTGTGAGTAGTGTCTCAGTGCTGTTGTTTGAGTATGTATCCATTAAACCATTGCAATTTAACACGTAACTG
The DNA here is from genome assembly GCF_902362185.1 of Chanos chanos. Taxonomy (NCBI): domain Eukaryota; kingdom Metazoa; phylum Chordata; class Actinopteri; order Gonorynchiformes; family Chanidae; genus Chanos; species Chanos chanos. The sequence goes on from NC_044496.1 coordinate 18,206,436, forward strand.
TGTTTAATTTCAAGTATTGGTGACATCCAGTATTATACCTAGACATGGTCGACCTTGTTTCAGTGTCATGACACTTTGAGGTTTAGGATTAAGTGTCCAGTATAGCACTTCTCCTCTCAGTTTTATGGAGATATATGGTTCAGCTTTGGTTAAAATCTTTTCTAAGTTAGGTAATACTGTCTTCAAACTGGATCATCTTCAGAGAAAATTACAAATACGCTATGTGTTCCACAATCCTTAGTAAGGATGAGGCATGCTTTAGGCTTAGCGGACCAGAAGACACCAGCGGCTATGACTTAGCTGTTTACACTCTTTGCAGGTTTCTGTTTAGGCACCTTTATGACTCTGTACTCATATGATGCAAAAACTTCCTTCCATAACACAGTGTCCAAGACTGGACATTGCCAGGATTTGCTTAACAAAGTCAGGCAGAGATTCAAGGAAGCTGAAGTAGTGATCATTATGATTCAGGATTAATCTAAAGAAATATGAGGTGGGTATATGAAACATCAGAGACACATGTCATTTTGATCCTGATGAAGTGTATGTTATGTTACTGCTTTTTTTTTTCTTTTTGCTGATTGAGAGTGCTGAGCACAATCTCTTTCTTTTTGTTTTGGCCTCATCTACTTTTGTGATGGATTACTCTCTGTGTGTATATTTATAACAGACATATGAGACTTTATTACAGTTAAACTACTTATGTAAAAAGGTCCTGTAATTGTTGTCAGTAAGCTCTTATTCTCTCAGAATGTGGGTCAAATTTATGGTTGTGTACAATACTCATCCAATGTTATGTCTTCAGTGACAGCATTATTTTTGACTCCAATGTAAACCATTTGCGTCCACATCTTGGTTCACATTTTGAATCAATTTTCACTTAGAAACAAGTTGGTGTGCAACGGCCGGTGGAGACAACAGAATTTATGCTTAGCATATACAGACAGACAGCTGTTTGCAATGTGTTTAATTTTCTCTTCACTTTTGAATAACAGAAGGCTTCACTAGAACATGACTAATCGGAAATTAGTGGATGTATCTGCATGTCTGTGGGTCTCAGTTGAGTGTACACACTGGGAAAGTAGATTTTAAAGCTACACAGACTGTTATAGCTTCATCGTCTCAAAGTTATTATTATTATTATTATTATTATTATTATTATTATTATTGTAGTATTTGTAACAGAGGCTACATTCAAGCAAGATTAATTACATTAAACCCAAGAACCTCTCACTGTAGGAAATATAAACTGCACCCACTAGCCGTGTTTCATTTCTGGTCCAAAGCAACTGAGAAGAAAATTTTCTGTTGGATTGCTGACCATGAACAAAATCAAGCTGAACTCCACCACAGTGAGTGAAAACACTTAGCCCTGGCTGAATTACCTTAAAACATTTTCGAAGTGAAGGCTATGCTTTTTGAGGAAGCAGCCAGTTAATTCAGAATATGAGTGACAGTGATTTTTCTTCGCTCCAATTCACTTAACTCTTACTTGTAATCTGAATCATTTTTCTGATTTTGCAGACTTCTTTGTATGGGAGTAAACTAACATGAACATGAGAGGGGGTGGGGTGGGGGGTGCAAAACAATCCCTCTCCATGGAAACTAGCACAGCCTTCAGACAGAGCGTTTTCTCAAGGAGGAGGGTTTAGTCCGCTTGAAAGGACATGCCTGGAAGTTTAGGGAAAAGTTCCAGGTATCACCGGCAAATCTCTGATTTTGCGATTGTTGTTTTGAAGGGATACACATGTGCGCAAGAAATTCGATGAAAATGGACTGGAGCGCGAGGTTTTTTATCGAGGTAAAGCCATTTGTCACGTGTACACATTGTTATTTTGTTGTAAGCAGGGAAAGCGTACCGCTACAAAGTTTTCTTCCGAATGCCTCTCTTGAAAACACATTTGGCTCTAGTTCATCTGGCGGATGTCACGAAAGGCATGTTTCCACTGGCAAAATTGTGGAAAGCAAATAAAGAAATTTAATGCAACGCAGAGATCATTGACCTTATTTGGTAATTACCACATTCTATAACGTACCATAGTCGATGTACAGCGGTACTTCAAACATATTTTAGTGAAGAGTTTTATTATCAGTGAAGTGTCGTGGTATGGTAGACTTCTCGATGAACTGGTACATGAGTTATTTCATATCGATGCTTGTGTCATACAGTTTATGCACTGAAACGGTACTTGTGGACTTTTAAGAAGTAATTTTCCTTTGGGTTTTATGGAAGCATCATTCTCGGATTGAGGTGAATAAAAATGTTGTAAATCTGCTCTTGACAAGAGATTGACTAACGGTCTACAAATGACAAGCCTGCCAGCAGGAGAAGCATTCACTCGTGTTTGTTGGTATATTTTCTCTTTTCTATTAATTTTGGTTGAAAGCATTATAAAACCTAAGATTTCTTGAAAGCTCATGGTCAAACCACTCTCAGAATATTCTTTAGCTATGATTTATAGAAAAAAAAAAAGTCTGAAGCAGCCCTTGCAGCTGCATGCTCTTTTTCTTGAACTTTCTGAACAGACTGTCTATTGTGTTGATATAACAATGACCTTTCCTTCTCATTGGCTTAGATTGTCTGCTCAAACATGGGAGGCTCTCTGTTCTCTGTCCAGTGCTTGCGTAATATGGGTGAGGGTGGGATGTCACTAGACACTGAACAATATATACTGTACCCATCTATCTACATGCAGTGACCATGTTGTGTATTTCCCATTTTGCCAATGAAACGGTGTTTACATCCTATCTCAATTATCCACTTTTCACTGAACATGTTTAAACCAGCCTATAGCCTCATCACTGAACTTATATTTTACACCCAAACTGCAACGGTTGCACACCCACTCTTTGAGACAGATTCTCTCTTTAATTTGTATGGTACCGTGATAGTCAGTCATCTTACAGGTGACCATTACAAGTGACCAAAACTATTTTCTTTCATACAAGTCAGTTACATGTTCTGCTAAGGCATTAGTGTATCACATCATATTTGAAACATTCTCATTCACTCTGTCCACCCATCTCTACATTTTATTTTACATCCTTAATTTTCTTGTCCTTGCGTATAGATATGGTCACAGGTTTCAGATTTGATGACTTTTAGCTCCTCAGTGCTCCCTTGGTCCAGGCTCTGCTTTATGCTGTGTAGATAAGAAATGCCTGCAGCAGTTGTTCTGCCTCTTACAAGAGCATGGATATCACAGACAGAATCTGATGTTGAAGTTACATCCACCATTATGTCACAGTGAGACTGGTACAGTGTATGGTGTAGAACTTACTTTGTTGAGGAAAGTTGTGGTAACCTCTTATTAGGTGCACTGCTGCTTACATTTGCTGACATCTTGAATTTTCAGAAACCTTGATGTGCATTAAATCCAAATGAGGCATTCTGGTCTCATCATCTCGTCTGTTTTAGCATCTAATGTGATAGTGCTTCAGTTGAGGATTAATAAACTAAAAAACCTTTTCTTCCTTTTGCCTTAAGGTCAAAAGAAGCACATCAGCAACTTGCACAGTGTCACACAATTGTTTCAGTGCAAATCTGACCAGACCAATTTCTCAGTCATCTACAGCTGGATACATTCAAACTCAAGTCAGTTGGTTTGAAACACAGCTCGTTACTTCCAGAAAGTGCAAATTCAACATTATTACTTCAAGGAACAAAAAAAAAAAAAACTGTAAACAGCTGAAAAAGATGGAGAAATGGAATGAAATGGGCTTAAAGAATTGGTTCCATCTGGCCCGTTCAGGCAACATTGTGGTGGTAGGGAACTGTGGGTATTGTGTAGAAGGCAGTGAGCAGCTGTTGGGAGCCTTGAAAGCCTGAGCAGTGCATCCCATGAAAGGCAGTCCAGTGGAAAGACATTTACAAAGCCCAACAGGGCACTGCCGATGCCCCCTGTCTCTCTAAGAAAAGCTCCAGTGTGCAAATTCTTCATAGAGGCACAATCTCTGCTGCCAGGCATTAAGATACAAGTCAAAAGAAGAAAAAAAAGCCAGTGTTTGACCGATGAAGGCTGCTTTACAGAGCATAGTTTTATAATCAGGATTTTAAGTGAGCTCCCAACAAGGAACAGGAGGATTCTCCCAGGTGCAAGGCTGTTTAAAAATCTTTCATGTTAGAAGACATTTATTAACTTCGTCCTCCTCAGTCTAAACAAAAAGCCTGGTTGGAAAATGACATGAGCGGCATGCTGGGTACATGCCTTTCTATGTGAAACCTTGATGTGTACATTACGATACTTGAATGAAGTTGAAGTGTCTGTAAAGGGTCCTCATTCCATTCAACTGCAGTATTTTTGCAATAATCCAACTCCCACCATCACAGTCAAGTCTGCCTCGTCTGTTTTTGTTTCATCCATCTCAATATGTAGTTCAAGAAATGAAGGAGGGGGGGGGGTGGTTGGGGTAAAATGGATTCTGAAAGGCCAAATGGTCTCATGTGAGTGCATGAGGCAATTTATTTATTGATTATTACTTCTGGGAGGAGTTTAGAATTAGCAGAAATTTTACCCTGTCCCTATGCTCTTGGCTGTGGGCAAGTTCAGCAGTGGTTGCAAATTTTTAGAGAAGGCTGATCAGCAAAAACCTGTTGGTCAGACTGACCAAAAAATGTGACAGACAGGAGAAAAGACCAACCATTTGGGTTGTCAGATGCCTAAGTATTATTCAACATGTTGTATGTGGGTTATGCATACAGTCACATTTTCCAACAGTGTACTGAGAGTGAATTAATCCTTGTCTGTCAGTTGGAGAATTTACATATCATCGCATCTCCATGGCCCCTTCCAGTTAATCCCACTTCTCTCAAACATTCTCCAGTGTGTTGAATGAATGGTTTGATGGACAGGACAAATATTAGCGCATTCCTGGCTATGGTGTACTATTCTGTATGCAGGTTGAACTGTCGTCACTGACAAGGCCAGAGACCTGTGGCTTCGTCCTGACCCAAGAACATTCCACGCCACGATGCTCAAAGGAGGAGCTGCTCTGATAGTGTTTGTTTGACTCTCTGATAAAGGGGTTTACTTTTTAACCACCGACTTCTCAAGGACATTGTACACAAAGAGCTGCTCTCTTCTGCTCCTCAGAGATGTTGGCTATTTTAGGAACAGCTAAAGAGTACCAGTGAAATTCAACCTAGTGAAATTTCACACAAACCAATGACATTTTGGGTGTAAATTTTAGCACCACAAGAGGAGTGACAACGTCGCTTGACAGATGTCTAATTTTTTTATGTTGTCTGTCTGTAATGGTTGCGTCACACTTCACACTGTTGAGAATAACCGACGAGGAAAATCACTTAAAAAAAGCTCGGTGCAGGGCGTATTTATGTACATTGTCACATTAAGCTGTCACTATAGCGATTTATTTCACTAGTTTTACGGATGATCAAAAACGGCACTCAAACCATTCTTGAAAAAGTCCTCGTGACCTGACTGTGAACTGAGTTTGTCATCTTGATTTTTACATTCCATAATTCCCCATGGACAAGGACAACCGCAAGGCAGTTTTGTAGTTATATGGAATGTTATTATTGATATGTTTAGCCATGTCTTCTCAACACATGCCTCATGAAGTTAATGTTAATATTTAGGATAAGACTCTCCTGTTTTCAAAATTGTACATTGGAATCAATGTGTATTTAAATAATATTTCCCTACAGTCACATGATGGAGCCCCTAATCAGGTTCCAAAGATGGAACTAATCATTTAAAGCGTATTGCTCCAATGTTTTATCATGAAATTAGCTCCTGTTCTTTGCTTTTGATTTGCGGCATTGATATAAGCCAGGATCATAACTGCTGCTGTGCCAGTTATTAAATATTATGATAACATTTTCATAATAGACATACTTAATTCTAGAGGCCTGCTCTGGCTCACAGTGGCAAGTTGTTCAGTGTGTCAAATGAAGTTTTGAAATCTCAGTGAAAACAAAGAATCTTTGGATGAATACCCCCCCCCCCTACAGGATCTTAAACTGAATTGATCAATTCAGTTGTCTATCAGCTACTTCTCTTACAGATTTTTCCATGTGCATCATGATGGATGTCAACCAGTCAGGATTTTTAAGGAGTTTTAGGTTCATTAAGCTCAATACTACCCTCTGGTACTGTGGCATGGATTGAATCTTTCAACAAAACAAAGCAGAACCAGCTTGAAAAAATGGTTTTAGTCAGTTGCAAAATACCAAGTCAAGACGAGAGAGGTTTGACAGTGAGATGCCAGAAAGGGGAGGCTTTCATGTGTTATGATGCATCCTTTGAACTATCTCCGTAATCTTCTGCCATCAAAACAATGATTATTGATATCAAATGTTAAAAGAAAGAGAGCCTTGAAAAGTGTTATACCTGCATACCTGCGTATGGTTTTCATTTTTTTTTAAAGGAATGGTTAAGTGTTTAATGTATTTACAGTGTACTTATATGTCTGCAAACTGTCATCTAAGAAGTTTATGTAAGATAAAATGAAGTTGTGATCTGCGGAATGTTACAAAGAGTTACTTGCTTTTTCTCTGCTGCAACATTTGAGAGTTTGGCTTTCTTAGCACTAGTCCTGTGCTTTGTCTCATGTGAACTTAACTTCTCTAGGGCACAGTTCTACTTGAATGAGAAGTACTTTGTCAGTTGTGTTGTGAAACATTTCAGGAAAAACTTTACTTCCAATCAATATCCTTTCACAGTTTACTTTTGCTTCCTCATTGATTCACAAGTTATGGCTTGCCACTGTTGCAAAACTGGAACTATTTGGCTTGCATTATCCCACTCATCACTGCCATGCTAGACAACGCAGTTCACAAACATTTTTAGTGTTTGCAAAGAACTTGAGCTCCTTGGGTTCATAATGGAGTTCATAGTTGTCCCTGTTTTAATTCACATGATATATGGGAAAGATAATCTGAGTGTGTTTAGAAAAGCAGAATTTGTTCATTATTCATTGTAAAGTTTACTTGGAAAAGGCAATATGACTGAATGTTGAGCAAAATGAGGTTTTGGTCTTGATGTGGAATTGTGCAGGGACACTGCATTCGATGTGTTACCTCTATTAGAGCAATGATTTAATGGTCCAATATATTTCCAGTACCGTGGACTGTGTTTTTACAGCTGTACATCTTTTGAACAACTCAATGAAAATATTCAGACTCTGTGGAAGTTTAACAGCCACATACTTTAAAACTATGTTAAAATATCTAAAGTATCCAAAATGAAAGTTTTATCAGATGCTCATTTCTGTATTTTTGTGTCAATATGTATATTGAATAGTTATAAATTATTCCTTCAAATTTTACAGTACTGCCCATCCCAATTTGGATACACGACCATTTAGAAGATCAAGCAGACACATTTAACGTAAAAAATACTGACGGAAGATCTAATGATAGCACATTTAATGATTGTATTGTTTTGGGAGCATTGGTTGTTTCAGCAAACATATTTTAGCTTTGGCACTTAAATCTGTTTCCAATCATATCAAAAACAGTTGTTAATCTCCATATTACTAAAGAGAAAAAAACTATGATGAGAACAAGAAGAGCAGGAAGCCTTGCAGGCTCATGACCAGGGTTTTGTTTGATTTAACAGATCACTGTGTACAGTCTGGCTAGAGCTTTAATGGGGCTTTTGTGGTACACTGTTTTCCACAGAAGACAGCAGCAGAACATAAGAGGCTGTATTTCTTATATACAGAGGAGAAGGACAGACTGCAGAAGTCAGAAAAAGCTTTAAGAGTTGGACAGACTGCTGGCTAGATTAAAATGAAGATGCATGATTTTACAGTCTTCTGAAACAGGAAATAGCTGACAGAAGGAATGCTGTTTCTCCCCTCATCTGTCTCTGTAGGCCTGTGCTCAACCACTGGTTGGCTGAGTACTTCACACAACAACTTCCTGTAAACAAGCTGCATGTGCACCAAGAGGTCTTGTCTACCTCTGATCTTAGCAGATTTCACTCTGACCAGCAAATAAACACAAACATGCCTTTCAACTGAGCGAGGGCAAGTTAAGATGGAAGTTTTTTTTTTTTTTTTTAGTGTAAAACTGTTTTTCCAATTGAACACTTCTGTTACTTTGACCTTTAGTTTCAGGAGAGGACAGCTAAGTGTAAGCTGCATGGACAATAGGGCTGAGAGACAGCATATAAATATGTCTCTCAGATAGAGGACAAGATGCTGGAGCTGTTTTTAAACAAGAGTGACTGCGATCTTTAAAGTGAATTTTGTGATGAAGAGATTCATTGTTCAGATCTACTGTATCTGGGAACAGCATGAATTCACTTTCTGAGAGTGCATTAATTAAAATTTGAGCTCATGAAATACATCAACAAATGTTATTATAGCCAGCCCCCGCAGAGCTGAAAACAGAACTGAAATCAGAACTAAAAACAGTCCTTGTGCTTAGGTTGAAAAAAAAAAGCTAGAATATCAGAGCTAAAATAGCAGTCTTTCATTTTCAAGGTGAAATCTTCATGGGGAAAAACAATCACTTTTTATGTAGGCCTACCCACGTGAAAGTTTGTTTATCTCAGCATTCTTAGCAAACAGAAACTGAGACCATATCACATCTTACAATACACAATAATTCATTATCCTAAGCACCACTGGCCTGAGACTGCACTTTGTAAATCCCTAGATCTCAATGTGATTTTATTATTAAAAGATTTAATTCAGAGTTTAAACATGCTCAGTACTGATACTTTTCCTTGTTAAGAGTTTTGTGTCACTGGTCATGTATGAGCTCAGTTTAAAAAAAAAAAAAGGTCAGCAATCGTTATTTTATGATGTACTGCATCTATACAGAGGGTAGTGAGATCATTGATCAGATATTTGAGATTGAACTTCCATTGTGAGGGTCAGAGTCCGTATTTATAAAGGTTTTAGCCAAATGTTTACTGTACAAATTGACATGTGCTGTTTCAGGGGTGAAACATCCAGTTGAAGTACAGAGAGTTTTGTTGTGCTCATTTTTAGGATAAAAGTTTGAGTTACAGGCAATGTTTGATGTCACCTTTTGTCACCTTTTTTTTGCCTACTTCACACTTTTATTGATTTGATTTAGTGATTATGATTGTAATTATTTGTGATTTCTAAATTCCAAAGGAAATAAACTAAATGGAGAATGCTACTGCTTTATTAACACATAGATATCACTATGATAAAAGTATTGTGTTTAGATATGTTCATACTATTGTCAATTAGTAATGCCTTAGTCAGTAATGCCTTAGTCAAAAACCCTCACCCCATGGTTTGGAAAAACTTGACAGATCATTCAGATTAAAAAGTAAATTAAACATACCACAGAACTACAGGTAGTACATAGAGGTGGTGTTCTTTTTTTAAATTTTGTTTCGTGTTTATTAAATGTTTATATTGATTCCATGTGTGTTTTAGGTGAGAGGACAGACAGAGGGAGAGGATGACTGCCAACAAGAGCTCAAAGGCTTCTCCCCAAACAGGAGGGGGTAAAGTACCACCAGAGATTTCAGACAGGTAAGAACTGCCCCTTTTTGAGGCCTGCTGGGGGTTGAGAGGTTGGAGGGGGTTGTGTAATGTAATTTGGTCTGTGATAGAGGCCATGAAAATAGAAAACTGGATTGTTTGAGTTTCAGTACACGTGGTTACTCCTGAGTATCCAGCTTTGCTATAAGTATTTGTAACACGTGGGTAATATTCTTCACAACAAATGGATGACTTAAAAAAAAATCAGGGCCGTCTCTTCACTTGAAAATTATTGTCAGTCACTGATAAACTCTAAACAACCATAATATGATTTTTTTTTTTTAAAAAAAAAATTAGTTCTGAGGTTTTTTTTAATGGAACAGCACTGTGAAAAAATTCCATTTATGACCTTTTGAGTAGAACCTTGCACCGTGTTGATATGTATAGGGAGTCTTCACCACTAGCTTTAAGTAACAAATTCTTGTATACACAAGGCAATAACTTTCATTTTATAATGTAGAATTATAGAATGAGATGAACTGTAGGATCACTGCTTTAATTATTCACAAATGGTACACTTCTTTTAACTGCTAAAGCATTCATAACTGGCCACATTAAATGGACTAACTCTGAACCCAAGCCTGATTTGACAACATCGCAGTAAGACTGGCTGTAAAACATGTAGTGGAAAGACATGGGTATAAAATGTATAACTAGAGATCAGTTATGTAACTTGTGCTCCCAGGATTTACATCTGGCATAACAATTCTATTTTAAATGCTTTTGCTCATCTCCAGTGTCAGTTACTGCAGCTGTTCATGGTCTAATCCTGGAGGGGTTGAAATATATACTAAAATTATTGCCTTCTCAGAGACTGTCACAGAGAATGTACATCTTGAGAGAATGTTAAAAATGTTCTCTGCTGATATTTAAGACCTCAGCCTGTTAGATAGATGCTGGACAGGGAAGAGGCAAAGAAAGGCCATAAATTTTGTAGGATGCAGAGGAGCATATTTGGTTGACATGTAATAAAATAATAATGAAAAGTGTTATTCTCTCAGATTAAACATTTTTATTTTATGTATGGCTGAATTATCACCATCCTGAAAACTGGCACTCTGTCTGCCATGGGTCTTTTGATCTGTGTTACAGTACCTCTCTTCCTCCCCTTGTTCCCTCATCATGGTTTGGTCTTCATACAGGAAATAGCCTGTGGCTGACATGCCCTCAAGACCTTGGAAGAGTCAGACTATCACTGGCACCTTGTTCTGCCTATGTGTGGCCAAATACCGCTGAGTTTGCCCAGCTCTTTGGCTTGTTTTTACTGGCTTTGACCATAAAGTCTAAGACCCTCCTCAGACCACAGGCACATACAATTGTATGAGAGAATTCTGCACTTAATGTTTTCTTTTTCTGAAAAGGAACTCGCATGAGCTTAATATTGCAGGCCAGTGAGTTTTTATGACTTCTGGACACATAGCTGAAGCTTGTCTAGAAGTATTTTTAAACATGCAGTGTTATTCTATGTCTGATTGAATTTAAAACTGATATAAGGTTCTGGTTTGATACTTGTCTGCAGTGGAATTTCAAATATATCTTTGAGTTGATCAATAAATATCGACAGGTGTGTTTTGTTGTTGAAATTATTATAGGACTGACTTTGACACCATACCCAAACATAATTAAATTTTTGCACTCTGAAATGATTAAATACAGTGATCATTTGGTGGTTGGAAAGGTTTTTGAGCCAGGCCTTTGGACTAGCGATAGTTTATATGAGTTCTCTACGTGGGCAGTATAGTTTTTAATCTTTTACTTGAGGAAGCCCTTGCAGAGTTGTCCCAGTGCTCGGCCTTCCCATGTTACCTGCACTCAGGTGCTGAGCTATTTCCCCACCCTAAAGGGAAGGGCATCATTGTGAGGTGTTAACTGATCTGTTCTAACCTGCACTGTGTATCATAATTCTGGCACTCTCCCAGTGTACACTTGTTGTTCTGCTGCCATAACATCAGATCTGCCTGCCTGAGTTTCACCAAGGTGTGGGCCAAGTCGAGTGCCAGTTCCTGGAATATCATGAGCAATGGAGAGTTTAAAAATGGATGGGAAAATTGTTTGTCTTTCTGAGGAAATGATATAAGACCAACAGAATCTGTAAATTTGAAGAGGTTGCCACACACCTCCTGGATCATTTGGTATAGGACAAATAACAAAGAGTTAGCTGTGAGGGGTGACAAAAGGTAGGATCCTTTGTTTGTTCAATGTTTTCCCATGGTTTTGTGTGGGGTCTACATAAATTCTGCTCAAATCATTTTTAATTATGTGGAGAAATCCACACATGCATTTTACTGAGCCATTGTATTTGCTTTGGCTTGTAATTTGACCCTGTTCTGCCGGAGTTATGTCAGATTACTGGGGTACTTTCCACTGGATATTTGCAGTGAGTTTGCCAAATTATCCGAAACCCATTTCTGTGTTCTAAATTTGATGCTTTGTGTTCTGAATTTCTCACCTAAAGTTTTTTAGTTTCTGTTTCTCTCAGCAGTGAAATTACCAAAGTCCTATGCCACTGAGATAACTGTTGCTGTTTTACACATAACTTCATATACCATCCAAATAATTTGGTAGACTTGGATTGCAAACATATATATATATATATCTATATCTTTCTATCTATATACCTATATATAGATAGATAGATAGATATAGATATAGATATATAGTTATAAAGATATAGATATATACATAGATATCTATATCTATATCTATATCTATATCTATATCTATATATCTATATATATATCTATATATATATATATATATATATATACACACACACACACACACACACACACACTATGAGAAGAGTTAGTAGACTTTCTCATCAATGGACTGTTTCTTGTTTCTTCTTGGCTGTTTTTGTTCTCAGAGAAGAACCTGAATATGCGACACAAGACATGCTGTTCAAGAGTGACTAACTATCCTTTCACTCTTGCTTCAGGTGCCAGTCTGTTTCCTCAGCTTCAGTTCTTTCTGCTGTGACAGAACAAAGTCACTCTCACCCTAGTGACAGTGAGGACTCCAGTAAGCAGAGCAAGAACGCCAAAGCTGAACCAAAGCTCCCAATCCAGAGCAACTGGAGTCAAAAGACTGCCAGCCTGCGCAGCGGCTCCTCACTGTCTCAAGATTTTGAGTCTCAAAGCAGACTCGTAAAGTCCAGGAGTATTGGGTGCCTGGACAAGAAACTATCTATCTGCAGGGCTAATATAGGAAGCCAAGAACAAAAAGAGAACCAGCCACAGGTGGGGGCCCCAACTGGAGATGGACTAAACACAACAGCTCTCAGCTGTACCACCCTCTCCTTGGGACCCCTGTCAAACTACAGCCATAGTCGCACTCTCTCCCTTACCCGCGCAGGCATCTGCACGCCTTCCGCTACCATACGCAAAAAGATCTCAGAATGGGAGTGTCGGAAGGGGGCTCTGCCTAGGATGAGCCTTTGTCTGGAGAAGAGGTCTGCAGGTGAGCGTGTGGGTGGTTCCGAAGGTTGTCCAAGCTTCCTGCCCTCACCTTGCAGCGAAAAGTCCTTTGACTTTAAGGGTGTACGGAGGATGAGTACAGCTTTTTCTGAATGTTCTTACACGGAGACAGAGGAGGAGGAAGGGGTTTCAGATCGAGAATCGGTGGGGCATTTTCAGAAGAAGGCCGCAAAGACAGAGTCATCTGCAGCCTTCCTGCGCTCTCTGTCTGCTCGAAAAGAGACCTCTGCCGTCTTAAACAGAATACAGAAGATTGAGCAGGCTTTGAAAGAGAGTCCCACACAAACCCCACCTCAGTATCTTAGCAACTGTTATGGATTGGACAAAATGAGGCAAAAGTCTTTCTCTATAAGTAAGAGCGAGGACTTAGATAGTGCATGTGCCAGCAAGCGGAGTAGCATCTGCTCCGTGACCACTGAGCCGGACATGTCTCCAGGGTTGGATAAACTCACCAAACTCAGGCAAAGGTTCAGTGTGAGCTCCATCAGGTCAGAAAGCCCAGAGCGATCGACCAAACAGAGCCCAGGTGGCGCTTCAGTCAACCCTCTGCCTAAGCCTAAACGCACCTTTGAGTATGAGGCCAACCGGAGCCATAAAGGCTTGTCATCAAGCAATGGACTACCTCTCACCTCTGAATCTCCACCCCCACTGCCCTCAACTCCTGCCCCAACCGTGACACGGCAGCAGAAGACAGATGGAAGCTCCCATAAGAGGATTCGAGACAGGTAAGGAGCAAAACTACTTTTCATATTTTGTCAAATGTATTTATCATCTGTGTAGCAAAACACATAAGTGCTTTAGAAGCAGTTGCATGTATTTGTTATGTGTGAGAAACTGTGTACATATTCCGTGGCATGTACATATAGCACATAATGTGCATTTACACACTAGAAAGGGATAATAATAATAATAATAATAATAATGATAATTGCTGCTATATCTGTGAAAACGAATACCATGTTTAATTATACACAATCAAAAGGGATACTGTAAACTCAGAACAATAGTAGACCCAAGACAGAGCCCTATGGGATTTTGAAGGTGGTCTTAGATTTTTCTTAGGTGTGGTCTTCTGAGTATAAAAATCTGATCAGACTGAAACCATTTTATTACTGTCACAGAAAGGCATACCTACATGCATTAATGATCAATAAAATTTTTGTGATCAACAGTGTCAAAGCCCACCCATCAAGTAGATCAGAAACAGAGACCTTGTTGGCATCAGTGAGGAATCTATCACAGTAAAAATATGAAAAAGCAATGACTTTGTATACTCCCTTTTTGTTCCCCATCAGAAAGAGTTCATTTATTTTCCATGGAAACTAAAATATATAAAACATAACCTGGGAATATTGTAAAGGGTAATGATCTCTGGCCAAGCACTGGCTCTGATGATGGAGCTCTAGACTTTGAATTATAGCCTTTTGTTTCTGGTTACAAAGTACTTCACAGACTGACCTCAACCTTTTCAGAGAGTCTTATGTTACAAACAGATTCAGTTCCACGGAGAGAAGAATTTTTTGTTCGGTATTTGTTGGCAAGTGGGGGATTAGATTCAGTCTATTGCTAGTTTTCATGAGGCAGTGTTGTCCCCCCCTATTAAGTAATAATATTTTTGGCATCCAATTAGATTATCCTGTCAAGATCTCGGTGTGTGAATTTTTCAGTCTTGTGTCTCTTCTGTGTTGATTGTATGTGATTTGCTGTGTGCAAACTATTGAGACGTAAGTCCAATGATTTGTGCTCTCCCTTGCTCTAAACCACTTTAAACTCACATTGTAACAGAGACACTGTGAGAGCAACTATTATAATCAGGAAAACACTTACATCTCTAATCATGGTTCCCGTCTGGAACTGTAAAACTAAAGCTGTAGAAACTGTATTCTGTCTCTCCAGTGGCATTTCAGTAACTTCCAAGTCCTGTTGTCCTTCGTCCAAATAAATTCCACCGATATTCCACTGAGCGCTGTAACATGTCATATGAGAAAATTACTGAAGTGTTACAGTAAACCCAGAGGTTTTGCCCATCTCTCCTCTTCATGCTGATGGAATACTGTTAAGCAATTATACTCTCATGGCCCCTTGGAGCACTTGTTTATGGATCTCATTCCTTATAGCCTCTTGGATTTGCTTAAGGGAAGAGGTTGTTTAGCCTTGTCATTGACTGCACAGACAAGGCAGGCTCTCATGTTGTATGCGGAGGGGAAACTATGTATTTGCATCTGAGTCCCTATTTAAAATTCCTGTGGCTACTACAGATTCAATTGTTTAGTGGCAATTGCAACTATTTTTGTACCTTTTTGGCACATTTGCAAAGACGCATGCTTTCATGCTGTTATGAGCCTAAACACACACACACACACACACACAAACACATTTATATCCTAGTGGGGACTTCCCATTGTCTTCAATTTTACCATAACTACAGATTAATACTTTAACCCTAGCTGTAGCCATAAACATAGCCTAAGATATTTTAGTACTTTTTGTTTTAACAATAAACTGCAATGTCTTTTTTAAAACAGGTTTTCCCCAATGGGAATCAGCAAATGTCCCTGCTAGGTTCCCACTTGTCAGATATTTATATCCTCATGGCCACAAGAACCCAAACCACACGCACAGACACAGACACAGACACACACTCACACACACTCTCACTCACGCACACACACACACACACACACACACACACACACACACACACACACACACACACACACAGTGGAAGTGGAAATTGCTCTCCAGTTGGAATTTATGTTACTGACGGCAGAATATGACTGCAGTAGCTTTTCTTACTTCTTGTTTTAGTTGGCAGCCTCACAGAAAAGAGAGATGTATATGGGGCCCTTGAATCCTGTGAGTTGGCTGTCGTCTGCTCAGGTGGTCCATCATGATTGTAATCAGACAGCAGAGAATGTCAGGACTGAGCCAGATCAATTGGACCTTTCACCGATTATCATACATTTTCATAACTGCGCTCACTCTTTCTCTATCTGTTCTCCTTTAGGGAATCATGTGAATCAGAAGATGCTGCCAGCCTGCCCTCCTCCTACCCCTCTTCACCCACAGAAAATGGAACAGAGAACCAAAGTCGTCCCAGCTCCAAAAGCACATTAGAGGAGAATGCCTATGAGGACATAGTTGGTAAGAAAAGCACATGAGATCAAAGGCAAAAAAGTTGCTTGCCTTTTTCCTTTTGTGGTTGGCAATACTATGAAAACATGACATATGGTTTCAGTCTCACTACCTAGCAACTTTACTGGCTTTGGACGCAGAATGTTAGTCCAAGATTAAATTACTAAGGATGTTAATGTTGATCATTTTGGTTAATGCAAACATGTTTCATGTAAGGTGTAAATGACAGAAAAAAAGAAGAAAAGAAGTAATCGGAGAGCAGAAACAAAATCCTTCCGTAACATGTAGGTCCTGATGTTGATTATTCCATAGCTTGGAAGAATTTGCCACAGTTAAAATTTTTATAACATCCTCTGAAATGTCTAAAATACCCATGGAATTTTATACTTGTGTGGAATATATTTTAGTTTTTGCTGAAAGAACTTTACACTCCTGTGACCTGTTGTGCTTTTCCTATAATTGTGAATTGTTTTAGGGGGTGATAATTGTCTTTAAATGATGCTCTGTATAATACAGGCTTCATTTAAGTCTTGCACGTTACCTGCCATCTTTAAAGAATTAGGCGCTGCTCTTTTTTCTGGAATGTTTTGCTTTTTTGTGGAAAAAATCTGTCCTTTGTCAAAGGTTTTGATATTCAGTGATAGTGTACTGAAAACATTACCGTTAGAGAAGGGTATATTTATTTACCTTTCTGCTGATGAAACACCAGCACACACTATCGACATTATGCTAAATTTCTTTGTGGCTGGATGCGGGCTAGAGCTGGTGTAAGATTCATGGCCTGGGGGCCGACAAGTGGTGACAGTGTCTATGTGTCTCACTTCATGACCATCTGTAGATCTTAGCCCTGCCACTTATGTGATTTGGCTGTGAGACTCAAAAAAGAGGCACTAAAGAGAGAATGGAGAGCTTGGTGAATGGAGAGATGACAAGGTTCAAACAGATGAGGTAACAGTATTTTAGAACTATTTTCCTTTGGAATAGTTTTTTTTTCTGTCATTATAAATAAACTAGGGCTGCGAGCTTTGGGCATCGTACCAAAAAAAGTGAGTAGTGTTATTTCAGAAATGATGACCAGTGGTTCACAACAGTGCATGAACACACAGCCGTTGGGGACCAATGTGACTCTCGCTGTACCTAAACAAAGCCTCCATTGTTCACCGAACACCTCGGGTGTGGGATTGGCATGTCAGTTTGCAGAATTTTGTGAATGCTGATTAGTTCCAGAGAAATATATTGCCTCAGTGTGCAGCTAGCAGTCCCTGATGATCTCGCTCTAGTGTGAAATAGCTGGCTCTGATAAAGGCATGCAATGCTGGTTTCCTGAAACACCAGGCTGTGGTTTGCAGGCCAGATGTTCTGTTTTAATGGCAGTCATAGAAATGGGAGATAAGCCATTATTTTATCCTCTTTTGCTCATATTTCACTCTGCACTTCTGAGTCTCATGGTTTGAGTCAGACCCCAACAAAAATGTCAGAGAATCTATTGGCCTGCTGCTGACTACACACGTTTGATTGTCTTGTGATGAAGACACTTCAAGTTCTTGTTGGTGTGAAAATGTCAGTCAAGGTTTTTTTCTGCCGTGACTGGACATGTAAGGCTGTTAATAGGTTTTAGTGTCATGAATAAGAACTTACCTCTTTTTGTGTATTCTTGAGGATCTGTATGTAGTTCAATATGTAGCCATGTTAAATTGGTTCTTCCTCAAGATGGGCCACAGCTGTGCTTGTATTGAACAATTAGATCTCAGTAATGAAACACTACCATTGTGCCTCAGGCCTTCTCATTGAGCACATTAGTTAAGTGGTGAAGGATCAGCCAAATTGCTGTTGCAGATGTAACTATACTACATTTGCTAGGACATAAATCTCCAGCTTCTGGAGTCTGTCGATGTTAAACACTAAAATGTGGTTTCTACACATGCAAATTCATTTCCCATATTCATAACACTTACCTCAAATGTTATTAAACTGTAGCTTCACTTGCTGTCATGGAATCAATTAACTTTTTCTTCTCTCTCTCTCTCTTTTTTAAATACAGCTCATCTGGAGATGCCTGTGCTGTTATAATTCTCCTATGCTTTTAAAAATAAGGAGGTTGATTGGGCCCCACAGTAATTAAGCTGGACAAGCTCATTGTGTCTGAGTGACTTTCCAGTAACCAAATTTATTGTGCCCTCTAAACGACTTAAAAATGTATGTTACTCTTTGTAGTTTTCATAGAGAATTTATACTTGCTTTGTCTTTAAACTTTGTAATTTGTGCTCAGCCTCTTCTTCCTATCTGTTGTGTAAACAGAAATGCAAACACAGTGTGTATGTGTGTGAATGAGGTGTGCCCACTCTCCCTTTGTTATTTGGATTTGTGTAAGTAGAGCGGTTGATTAGTACCCTCAGCACAGCAGTGGCTCAGAGCCGTATCATTTGCCCAGCATGCTGTTATTATATTGCTTTATGTCAGGGTCTTGTGCAGTACTTATGGCTCACTCAGACCCTCTGATTGTGTCTGTGGGCTCTAATGACGGATAAGAATGCTCTACAATCCACCTCTGGATGCCAGCCTAACCTGGAAAAGCTCTTACAATGAAACTTTTCTCTTTTACATGTTAAGGGTGTTGTATGTTGACTCAGTTGTTTGAACAGTCATGGTTTTGGTTTTTGTAAGGCTGTTTTGGGAAATGTCACAATTTGTTTTCTGAAGGAATCCACCAGCTTCCTGATTTCTTCATTCTCCATTAATTTACTTTGCCTGCTGATCCTCGTGGTCTCACAGTATGGCCAAATGTAGATCATATGTCGCAATGGACTTGATCCACTGTGTTACACAATTAGCAGTTGTGTCTGGTAGGTTTGAGCTGCGGTCAACATATCTTTAGTTTTATGTTTCTCTCATTCATTCCCTTAACTAAATCTCAGCTGAAGTCATCTCATTGTGGTGTGTGCTATTACCAGCTTGTTTTGGGGATATGAAAATTTGTTGAGAGTGCTGAGTCTGAAGTTATGAAGCAATAACGGCCCTTAATTTGCTCGTTTTCATAAATGGTTTATGACTCCCATTATAAGCAACATTACATTCACTTTATTTTGTTAGAACCACAGGGAATGTCTCTGGAATGTTTTCAGAGAGGTGATCTGCTGATGCCTTAGACAATTATTCAGCCATCATGAACAAACTGCACACTGTTATCTTGGCTCATCTTTTTCCATTATCCTAGAGACAGAGTACGGTCGGAGGTCCCCCGTCCAAAAGAAAGTGTTTTTATAGACAATACTCTTGAGTTTTTAGTCAGACAGCGGCGTGTGCTCCAAAACTCTGCATGACTCATCTGCCGTGAGCTCTTAGCTGCAGCCCCACTGGGTGCGTCTCGGCCCCCCACTCCCCACCACTCTCTTCAACCCCCCCCCCCCCCCCCCTTTATCCCCCTTCTCTCTTTAACAAGACATGTTACTTTCTTCCTTGTAAGTCAGCCTTTGAACAGCTGTTGTTTGGTTTTAGTCTGAGCTGCTCTCCCCCTCACTTCTGCTCACAGAGTCTATGAAAGAAAATCCATACGAGGATGTGGACCTGAAGGGCCGGAATTTAGGCCGAAAGTCCCGTCTGTTACCTGAGAGGTCTTGTGACTCACTTAACAGGATATGGACCCCGCAGGACAGGAGGCTAAATGCACCTCCCCAGGTAATTCATTTGTAATGGTGAATACCGGTGTATTTCTGTCTGTTATAAATCATCCAGCCACAACGACTGTCTACAAAAGTGCACAATGTTCTGGCTTGACGAAGATTTTTTTTCTGCACCAATACTGCATGTTTTTTTTTTTCTTCTGTAAGCTTACATAATGTGTCTGGTGTCCCTTTGAATTGACATATTGTTGGAATAATTACTCGGTCTCAAGTTCTATCAAAACTCTACACAAGGGGGTTTTTTTATCGGTCCATGCCTGACTTCTTGTCATTGGTCCAGAACTGTAACGCTTATTATGTAAAAGTTGGCCGTACGCATCTCCGGTGACCTCTATTCATATTCGTGTTGGCTCTTCTCCTCAGCTGCCTTCCAAACCCAGCAGCCAGTCTCTGCGCCTCCCAAGCCCCTGCGACAGAAACAGCCGTCGCTCATCCCGCTTAGCCAAGAGGCTCAGCCACGATGACATGTTGCTTATGCCCCCACTGGGCGTGTCCGCCTCTTCCTGTACTCTGCTGGATGACAGCCTAAGCAGTGCCAGCGACACGCTGGCCTCTCGCAGACAGAGGAGGGTACCCAAGGTGGGCTACAAACAAATTTGCTCCAACATTTTTACATGTATAGAGCGTACCCTGCAAAGTTAAAACCCAGCAATGAAGTCCATTTTTAGAAGCTTTTTTTTTACCAAACAGCCATGTGCAAATCATGTGCAAACCAAAAAATTCAGCTGAGAGGAAGAAACCATTTGTAATAATATGGCCAATGTTAAAACAGGTCATGGCAGTGAAAGCTCTGCACTAGCGCTGAGATCAGCCTCAGGAAATAGAGGGAGTTTTTTGCAATGCTGTGAAACTGTTTTACTGCCTGGTTCTTTTCCTGCAGAGTCAGGCATCTCTGTTTCTCCTGTGAAATTTCTCATGTGGTACAGTTCTTTTCAATGCTTATAAATATATTTACTTGGTTTAAGTGAGGGAGGTGGGGGGGTAATAAATGTGAGAATGATTGCAAGTTTAAGTTATTGCTACAAACAGCGCAGTGCTCTTTGTTCAGGCCTTTAGGGTAGCGAGGGAAATATTTTTGTTCCACTGTTTTTGGAAGCCTTACACAATAGCGCAGGTCTGACCCATCACTGGTTTTACTGAATATGAACACGGTTAAGCAGTTACAGTCAATAGTATTACTTAAACACTATCTAAATAACAGTTTTGAAACATTTGACTTCTGTCTTTGAAATACTCTGAGGAGACTGTTTCTCTTTGAAATCAATGGTTGGTAATTTTTGTGTACAGCTGGTTCAAAGAATAAATTCTATCTACTGTACAAAGAGAGGAAAGAAGAGGCTAAAGAAGCTCTCACTATCAAGTATTGAGACTGCATCTCTGAGAGGTAAGTCCCCTCTCTTATGTCAAAGCTCCTTACATGTGTCACACTTGTCACATCATGTGTCACTAAGCTTCAGTTGCTGGCATGTCCATGGTTGTGTAAACTGTCCTTTGGTCTCAAACAGAATGGTTCTTTTGTCCAAACTTTGTTTTTGCAGATGACAACAGCGAGAGCGAAAGTGACTCTGACGACAGGTTCAAAGGTGAGGGGTCATCACGTGTAGTAGAAGGTTTCTCTTGGTGTTAAATATTTTACCATATCTGTATTGTTCTGTGTCCTTATTCCAAAGATGTAACAGACGTACTACATCTTGCCCTTTGTGACAAATTAACATTGAGGCACAGGCCAGAGGTCATTGTGAAAGAACGCATTTTTTCCCCCATAATATCTCAAATGACTTCAGACTTTTTTGTATATTCCCCTTTTATTGCATAATTGAAAAAACAAAATACAGAAAAGTAGTTCATTCATTGATTTACGTCCAATGTGAATGTATCCACATGTCAGTAGATTTTAGTTTATTTACTGTTGGATGTGTATATGCCTTAGTTGTAGTGATATGTGCTGTTGTCTGTATTCTTACTAAGTCTCTGTGCTCTCAGCCCACACTCAGAGGCTGCTCAAGCTGCAGTCCCTCTTGCGTCGAGCACCTAGCTACCGCACGCTGGAGCTACAGCTCATTGAGTGGCAGGAGAGGGAGCTCTTTGAGTACTTTGTGGTTGTCTCCCTAAAGAAAAAGCCCTCCAAGAACTCCTACACCCCTGAGGTCACTTACCAGTTCCCCAAGGTAAAGAAATCCTACTGAATCCAGAACTATATCCAGAACTACAGAATAGAGTTACTTTATACATTTACTTTCGAAGACAAGTCCACAGATGGATTTGGTTTTAGACTTTGATGTGGGGCCTTCTATGTTTTCTTGCCTCAGGGCCATCTGAAGTATAAAACTGAGTAATAAAATATTGAAGTTTGATGGTTAATTATAAGTAGCCAACTAATCATTAATAGCCTTGGTTCATACAGTCAGTTGCTTGTTTGTTTGGATAAAAGGAAGAGTGTTATTTAAATTCATATAATGGCATTAGGGCTATTATACTCAAAGAATCAGATACAGAGATAGGAACTGAGGGGCTTGTATCCAGGATCTCGTGGTTTTAATGATAGTAAGTGGTATGGTCAGGAAACCGTTGCCATGGTGTTAAGGTATTTAATTACACAGAAAACTGTTTTAATTAGCTAAGATTTGGTTCAGTGATTGTGTCCCTTGGGAAGCTGAGATATGTTGGCCCTCTGCCCGAGCAAGGGTCAACTCTATGACGTCATAGCCCTGAGCTGGAATGGAGGAGCAGTGGTGACAAAGGGAGGGAACATGAGCCAAATGACCCAGTGTGGGAGAGGACTGTTCTTGACATATTTCACATAGTTAAAGGGGTCTATAGGGACTCAATAAAGTGGAGCTATCTTAGTATTTGAATGTCTGAGTGTATGAAATGACTGACTGGAGTACGACTTTCTTTGAACAGCTGGAGAGACCCACCAAGCAGATGAGAGAGGCTGAGCAACGTCTCAAAGCCATCCCTCAGTTCTGCTTCCCAGACGCTAAGGACTGGAGCCCTGTGTCTGAGTACAGCAGGTATCACCCTCCCAATCTGCTAACCCAGCACTCAAACCACGTCCACTACTGATATAATCACATTCACAGCTGAATGTGGAGTCTGCTCGTGGTAATGAATCATGCCGTCATTTATTCATCTTGTATATTGGAACTGAAAAACATATTCAGCTATAAATAATCAAAAACAGTTGCATTTTTCAGAAATGGTCGATTGTGTACGTTTTTGGACAGATGGAATATGCAAAAAATATGAAAACTGGCTAAAATATACCATTATGAACTTAAACCTGCAAAAGGACACGCTTTGATTCTAATTAGATTATGGGGGCAAACTAAAACCGAAATTAAAACCTGAATGATTGTCTTTCACTTCAGTTGCCCATCTTGCTCAGATCTGCTCCACAAAAATCCAGTTCAACTATGTGATTGATTCTAATCTTCCTGTTGTAGTGCTAAGGTTTCTTAAAAACACTCTCTGGCTTTGAACACTTTGCCTTAATCCTCCGATCTGAATGTGGGCCTAAATGCGATGAGGGCTTTGTTTTATTTGGTGTAGTGAAACCTTCTCTTTTATGCTGACTGGAGAGGATGGCAGCAGGCGATTTGGATACTGCAGACGGCTACTGGTAAGTCTGCAGCCACATGCTACTCTACCATGTGGAACTCTGTTTGTTTGCATGACTTTGATGTGTTTTTCCCCACTGAAACCTTATATAACACATGTTGCGTCATGGATCACAGTAATAATTACATGCTAAACACATGAATATAGTTTTAATGACAACTGGTCAGCCACTTGTATGAGAGTTTGGCTCCTTTCTCCCTTTTTGCTCCATGGCGACAAAGCCCGTAAACATGTCTCCTTCTGTTTAATGAGATTTTCTCAGGACATGAATGAAACAGAGACCTTGAAACAGTTGTCACAGAAGAAAGCAATTCTGCAGTAAATTTTGTATTCTTTGGAGTTTTATGGCAATTCCTACTTTTGGTTAGCATAATTTAGGTGCTCTGGTGTGTGAATTTCGATGTCTTGTTTTTGAGTGCTCCACTTGCATGTCCGCGTATTCTCTGTGAATGTGAAATTAGGTGTTTGTATATTATGCTGTTTATGTTTATAACTTTGTTGTTATTGTTTCTGTGTGTGTTTAGCAACTTGAATATTTAAATTCTTCATTTTTCTTAGCACATTTCTGAATATGAATCCTTTCTAGATGGCTCTAAAAAATGAGGTATCTTAACTTTGTACCCTGAGTAGAGGAAGTCTAGGGCCTGGCATGAGAGCAGCATTCCTAAGGATTTCAGGCCAGTTCCACATGCTTGATTTAATCATCCGTTTGTAAAAGGCAGCAGAGAAAATTGCATACCTAATATGGACAAGTGGAATGGGGATTCTTTACAAAGGGATTTTACGAAGCTTTTAACCACGTTGAAAACTCAGTCTTCCTCAAGCTGGTGTTTCAGTCTCAGTTTAGTGTCAGAATATGTTAAAAACATTAGGTTTTTATCAGTTCATAAATATTTCCAAGATCAATGAAGTTTAAATGGACTCTTTTAATGGATGACTCTGTCTCCACAGTTTAAGTAGAATCTTTAACATGTCAATTTTCACAGCGTGATGCTCTCATTCAAGCTCACCTACAGACTTTTGATGTGGCTTTCCTGTTTTAAAGCAGCAATATCTAACTTAGTCTGTAACTAAGAGTCAAAGAGTCATTTTCTTTCTCTTATTTAAAAGTACCAAGGTTCGAGTGAATGTCTCCCTTTGTTGGTACATGCTTTTTCAGGTAAATGTGTGGTTTAAAGAAAATAAAATAAAAAAAAATAAATAAAAATCTGTCTTTGCAGCCAAGTGGGAAAGGACCTCGCCTTCCTGAGGTATATTGTGTCATCAGCAGGCTGGGCTGTTTCGACCTGTTTTCTAAGGTGAGCCTGTGCTTGCTCATGCAGCCATTGCAGAAAGTCCCACGGGACCGTCAGACATCTCTTCACTTTTCACAGTCTGGAAAAGCCAGAGTCTTATTGGAGTCAGGCCAGCGCTGGCATCAGAGGGCATTTTGTTGAACATAAACCTTATTTCAATCTTTTCTTTGCTCTGCTTTTCCAGTGTAATTGTTTTCGTAACTTCCACTTTAGTCATGTTAATGTGAAACAGAGATTACATTGTTTTTGGGCTCTTTAGTCATGTGTAAGTCACCATTAATCATAGGCTGTATGAGGGCAGCATTTCAGGAGAGTGAAGCAAGTTAAAGTGAGAGCTTCTTACTCCCATCCATCTCTATTTTTATTATGCAGGAGGCCAGTAATAAAGAGCTGATTTGACATTTTTAACTAGACATAAGAATGAAACCATACTGCAGCATCTCCTTATTCTGAGGCCCTCTTCCAAGAGCTCTGTTTTGTACAAGAGAAGCTAATCTGATGGACTGAAATGAACCTCTTTTGTATGCAGTTGTTGAAAATCCCTTCTTAATTCCCTTCTCTCTCAGTAGGGAGATGGTTTATGTTAGTGTTTGTGTTTTAGTGACTAAGCATGTTTGTGGTGTAACACTGAGGTTATATGATCTCACAGGCATGAGTCTCCAGACTCGGTGCAGGACTTGTTATGGAAGTGAAGTAGATCTGTGAAACTTGTAGTTTCTTTGTGTTTAACAAAGCCATGGATAGCTTTTTGATTAAATGAGGTTTTTGCACTTTGTATGATCTACATATAAGACTATAGATGTATTCCATTTGTAAGATATTTAAGGTACAACTTGTTAGATTTTGTGATTGTCAGAGTTTTTGTTCAGCCATTAAGAAGGCTCAGATTTTTGAATCACAAATTTCTTAGTTTCTCAAGGAGAAAAAAAGAAAAGAAAAAAAAAAAACAAGCACCCATCTTCATGAATTTGGAAACATTGGATTGTTTGGGATTTCAGTTCATAAGAAGGCATTGTACCTTTTAGGCAAAAACAAACATATTATCACTCAGTTAAATCCATAACATGTACCAATACAATCTATTATAACGGCATTATGAACAAACAGTGCTCATCTCTTGTGTGTTGAGAAAGATGGTCACTTCTGACTTGTGGGATATCTATGTATAACACAGTCTTTTGAGTATGACTTTGTTTGTTTGTTGTAGATTTTGGATGAGGTGGAGAGGCGGCGAGGAATCTCTGCAGCTCTTGTCTACCCGTTCATGAGGAGTCTGATGGAATCCCCCTTCCCTGCTCCTGGGAAAACTATCAAAGTCAAAACCTTCCTGCCTGGAGCAGGCAATGAGGTCAGTACTCAAAACAAGATAAGCCTTCCCTGAAACAAGGCCGCTGTGACTCAGGATAAGCTTATTTGTGCATAATTTGATGATTATTGGTTTTGGTGTGTGTGTGTTTGTGGCTTTCCCAGGTGATTGAGCTGAGACGACCCATGGATTCCAGACTGGAGCACGTAGATTTTGAGAGTCTCTTTAACTGTCTGAGTGTCCGACAGGTGGTGCGTGTTTTTGCCTCACTGCTCCTGGAGCGCAGAGTCATCTTTGTGGCTGATAAGCTGAGGTGAGGTCTCCAGAATTGGATAATAACCTTTCTCTGATGTCACTTCATTTATATTAGTTTGTATCGTTCTTTCGTCTCACGTAGGAACTGTAGCAAAAAGCAAGAGAAGGCTGAAGTTCTCTTTTGTCAGTGAAATGAACCTTTTGTTCCATTTTTACATATTAACTGAAAGGCCACTGTAAAGACTTAAAAGAAGAAAGTGTATACATTTGATACACACTTCAAAGCTGTATGTGTAATGCACTGTCATCAGGAAACTGGTTTGTCCCAACAAACATCTTGCTACTTAAGACCAAACTTGGTAAACGATTTCCTCAACCGAAGCCATACTAATAAATCATAATGACCACATGAAAAACTCTTTCAGTTTAGGGTTACAACAGATGTTACTAATAATGTCCTAACTCACTTATCACTGTTCTCCACTGTCACTGATTTTTCCATCCATTCTTGCAGGCTCCATAGAATAACATCTGCCTTGTATGTGTAGGATTTAATCTCACACCCCCCATTTTCCCTTTTTTGTATTTACATGCGTCCAGACGTCCAGCTGGCTTTCTTCTACGCAACTATTTTTTTTCAACCTATGTATAAAAAAAGGGAACAGCAGAGTGACCGTTTTTATGCACAAAGGGGGGTGCAAGGCAAAGGTCCCAAATGGTAAATCTGTGATGTTGTGAATGAAATACTGACCACAACTTGAGTGCTGATATTCTTGCCAAGTTGGCTCAGCTCATCTCAAAATGGCCGATTTCATTCGTAATCTGCCCAGTTTGTCATCCACCCAGCACATCTGGCTAATAGCAGCTTTCCACTGTGGTTTTTTTGTGTAGCGTAGGGATAACGGTTTTTACATGTAGGGCACAGCTAAATTAATCAGAGGAGGCATCTCTGACCGCACCCACCGCCACAGCAGTGAGAGCCTCCCCGGAGTGCCCTGTTGACGTGGATCGAGATGTGGGTCATGGTGGTGCCAGGGGGCACGGTCCCAGAATGTTGGGCTGGGGCGGATAAGACGGACAGGTCCCCTGGGGTTTGTGTCCCTCTTGGCGGTTCTGCTTGGTCACGGAATCCTGTGGCAGGCTGTGGGGTCATTAGGGAGCGGGGTATTTGTGAAATTCTAATCTCCACAAATCAGCAGCTTGTTTAAACAAACAGCAGCAGCAGGGGGGACATGGGGTGGGCAGTGACTGTTAGGGGAAAGAATGCACTTCCTGTGTGTGTGGTTCCCCCCTCTCTGATCCATGGCCTTAGTGT
The DNA here is from genome assembly GCF_902362185.1 of Chanos chanos. NCBI lineage: Eukaryota > Metazoa > Chordata > Actinopteri > Gonorynchiformes > Chanidae > Chanos > Chanos chanos. Next base: position 18,234,014 of record NC_044496.1, read on the forward strand.
CACTGTGTGACTGATGAAACCATTCTCAACCTTGCTGTAACTGATTTTGTCTCTGCTTAAAATAAGCTCTCTGCTACGACGAAATAGTCTATTTAGCAATCACTTACTTAGGAGCAACATCTTCTCTCTTACTGTGAGTTAGACACACAAACAACTAGACTTTCTTTAGTTGACAAAGGCCACCAAAAGTCTACTCTGATTTATTTGAATTAATCTGCTGTTTTCTGCTCCCACCTTGAGCCATAGTAAATGAAGCCCTGGTTATGGGGTAGTGACCTTTTTGCCCAAAGCAGACACATGGTTTGATCTGGTCCTTGTTCAAAACAGGATGGGTGGTAATTGGGTGTTTCTTAGGCTGACACGGACTAACTTGTGATCTGATTTTAGAGCATCAGTGTAGCCGTGTGTCCGCAGGGATTTACAGCTGAAATCCAGCCCCCAAGCACGTTGCTAGCAAAACATGATGTATGACTCAGAAAACTCAGCCCATGTTAGAGTCTCACAGAAAGAAAACTCAGCCCATGTTAGGTAATTTGTGTCAGAGGATTTTGTGGTTTTCTCTAAACCCTTTATATGTTCCAGCATTTATATACTTGTGAGGAAAAGGTACCTCATCTCTGTACATTTTCCATTCATTGACAATCAAAAGAATCCTGAATCTGAATCTGAATCTGTTACTGTTTTCATTAGGTAAGTAATTGTCCCAGGAAGTCACACACCCAGCCAGACAGTTACTGTTAAACGTAGCCAACCTGGTGAGTCAGCTCTGAAGAACAGCTCTGATGCCTAATGAGATAAATCCATTAGTTAGAAAATGGACTGTGTCATATAGTGATTACCTAACTTGGCTTAACATGATGTCATTGTTCTCTTGTTTCTGTTTACCTGGGTTATGTACGGTGTATCCTTCACATGTTGTTAGGGATTAACAAAGATGATAACAAAGGGTTAACCTGCTGCTGCTGTGTTAGCTATTTTTAACCTGCCTTACTGTGTCTAAATTGCTTTCCCTGCTTCAGATACCTGGCCAAGAAGCGATTGTGACCGTAGATGATTGCCTTTTCTTTAGAGTGAATGTAATGCCTCCTTATCATTAAGAAACTAATCTGTTGTGCTTTTTCAGAGAGAGAGAGAGAGAGAGAGAGAGAGAGAGAGCAAATAGCTGTGAAATATGTTGCTACCTGTCATGTCCAGAGAGACCACCAGTGAGGCGTTTTGCTGCCCAGAATCTCTCTTACTCACACACACACACACAAACCTGTTATCAACACCTTTTAGTATATACTGTAGGTCTTTTTTGTCTGTATGTGTCAGAAGTGGCTTAAACAATATTTTAAAGAGTCATGGCAATAAAGCTACATGGAATGGAGCTGAGAGAGACAGAGACAGAGGGAGAAAGAGAGAGGGCATTGTCATGGTGTATCTATAAACTACGTATGTAGTTGTCTTTCCATGGTACAAGCTGTTTTTCCTCACTGAGGGGGCAAAATTAATGCCATCTCTCATTACTGAAAAACACAGGTCCTCATGTCGGACAATGCTGGCATCATTAACTTTTCAATTGTCAGACCTTTAACAATATCTAACAGGCTGTTCTATCTATTACATCTCACTGTGTGATGTGGCACATGGAACCATTACAAAACATCTCTTAAAGAAAAAAAAAGATTCAGACTAATTTTACTAGAGGCCAAGCAACTGATATTCCCGTTACTCGTACAAAAGCTGCCCTCAGGAGTCCCTTAACTCAGTCTGGACGCTGTTGAAGATAGAATCAGAGTGTATGAATTTTGGCTCCGGAGGGAACCCTCTGTTCTCACTTAGAGCAGCTTCCAGGGAGTCAGAGTCTGTGTGTGCAACAGTTTGTACAGGTTTTTTTTTTTAAACATCTTTAGTGCAAAGTGTCAGTCTGTTGTACTGCTGTGTACTTTGCTTGTGTGTGCATGTGAGTGAAGGAATGTGGAATTAGAGTGTGAAATACGTGACAGAATGGGCATCTTTTAATAGTCGCTCAAGACTCCAGCTGTGTCATTACCCTTACGGTGCAAACGCCTTTGAGTAACAGTCCTCCCCTCTCATTTTGCCTCTTTGACCCTGTGTGCTGACACCAGCACTTCCTCTCTCTCTGTCTCTCTCTCTGTCTCACATGCACACACACACACACACACACACACACACACACTCAAAGATAGCTGTGTCTCTGAAGATACCCAAACAGATTTCATTTCTCTAAATGGGACACACACAGAACATTGCAGAAGCTGGCCAGACGTGTGTACTGGTATACAGTCTACATGCTGGAATAGGCCTGGAGTTGGACCTTCTTGGCATTCTCTAATTGCATCCATGTATGCTCAAGCCTTAGCCAAGAACTTCACTCACAACAGTCTCCAAGTGCAGAGTGCACAGTTAAAACCATAACAGCTTTCTGTCCATTAAATCTGACTCCTGAGGGTTTCTCATGACATAAAAGCGAGGTGAAGCGTCATTTGGACTGTGGATTGCGATGTTGGTTTTGCATTCCATCTTCATCTTTTCCCATGAGTGTATGCCTCAGAGGCCAAAGCTGAGTTGGTATCAGCTATCATTCTCTCTGTCTAGCCTATGGCTACACTTTTAAAATGTCTTCTACTCCCTGTCCGAACATGTCAGACAGTGAAAGCAGGAGACATTCACATCTCCTTTGATCAATTTAATGCTGTTATGAATAAAAATGATCTTCAACTACCATTTAAACCTTCTGTGCTGAGTTTGCTCAAGAATCCTCTCATTTGTATTATAGTTGTAGTTTTGGCATTTGAGTTTTTGAATTTTTGAGTTTTGGCATTCGAATTTTTGAAGTCTGTTGGCTACTTTTCTGTCCGCATTCTAGTTTCCAAAGTGAGATGAGACTCAACACAAGATGGGACAGGATCAAGGTTTAACAGAGAAAGCTTTGTTGCTGGTTCAGTGATTTGGGAGACAAAGCGTTTCTGCAGGGTTCTAGGAAGACAGACAATGTTGTGAATTGGGGATGAGAACTTTTTCATTGCTTGGCACTGTGCTGTTAAGAACAAGACATTGCTGGTTATTAAAAGAGTATTTTATCTCCAGTGCTGTGTTTACATACCACATTTGATCGCTGGTCTCCGTCTTGATCCACATTCATTAATATCTGGAGTCTCTTTGTTTTTCTGATGAGGTTCATGGTTTATTTTTACTCCTTGTGTGTACATGAGCTCTATTTGAGGGGGTGGGGTCACCCACTGTCAACAAGTCTGAGACCGTGAGAAGGACAACATGCAATTTTTGATTTTTCTCTTTGGCCCAGCTGTTCAATTTCACTGACTTTCTGTAAGAGGAGACAGAATTCAGGGCTTTGAACTACTGGATATGCATGCCAAGGCCATTATGGGAGTGAAAACGGATAAGGATGGCTCAGAAAGATGCTGACAATCTGTAATCAGACATGTAGGTGTGATGGTCTAAAACAGCTAAGAACATGTTGGGTGTTACAACGTTAATAGGAGGCTTTAGAATGCAATAGATTCAGCATTTGATTGGATGCCATGGATGAATCTGTCATTCACAGAATTTGCCATCCAAACTGACTTTGCTTTGTAGAAGTTTCACATTTTGTGACAGCCAAGTACCACCAGGCTTTTGTCCTCTCGCATGCAGGTTTTGGTTAGTCTCCAAATCTGACAATAGTGCATTTCAGAATCATCTGGTATATTAATTCTGAACACAATGCTGCATTACATTCTAAGACAAAAGTAACATTTATATGATAAGGAATTCATATGACTTTCTGGTGCCTAGTGAGAATTTTGTGGTTCATCTATAGTCATCAACAGAATTTCATGGACTTCATGAAGTCACTTGATTCTGAACTGTGGAGATTAGCTCAGAGGCCTTTGTTTTGGTGTCTTTTTATAATGTAAGGACTGCCAAAGAGTGAATGCTGGAGTTTTCGTGTATTTATAGACTTGATTGTTCCCTTTGAAAAGGAAGGATAACCCGGCAGATAACTAGAGGTCTAACCTGATTTGTTTAGTAGACGTCTGTGTGATTTGATTTGTGTGTGCGAATGCTAGGTCACTGATCATGCGCTCTCTCTCTCTCTCTCTCTCTCTCTCTGCAGCACTCTCTCCAGCTGTGTTCATGCCGTGGTAGCTCTGCTCTACCCTTTCTCCTGGCAGCACACCTTCATTCCTGTACTGCCGAGCTCCATGGTGGACATTGTCTGCTGCCCGACACCATTCTTAGTAGGCCTGCTCTCAAGCTCACTGCCTAAACTCAAGGAACTGCCTGTGGAAGAGGTACATCCACTTTTCATCGCTTTCTTTTTAAGATCCTAAACACAGCTTCATCTGCCACCCCCCCGCACACACACCTAAGTGAACTTCCCACAGTGATCTGTTTCATTATCTGAGTTATTGTAACAAGATATTTAGAGAGTGACTTGTTGGCTGCTATTTTTGATTAATTATAGGGTTTCTCTGTGAGTTTTCTTCAGACGGTAGCTTATCTGATAAAGTGGGCCATGCCAGCTCAGAAGAACTCCACCCATTTATTTGTTGTTTTCAGGCTTTGCCAGTCCACTCCACTGAACAAGCTTTTTGATGACTACAACAGGCCTTTCAAAAGGAGATGGACTTTGATCCTAAGCCAACTGTTCGATACCTATGATAATAGAAATAATAATCATATATAATCACACATACACATTCATTCTGAGGCACACAGCACACACAAATTTAAACAAAACACGATAACACAAATACATTCTACTTCTTTTAAAATTTATATGATGTTTTTTAATTTATGTGATATTTAGCTGGTCTTTTATTTACCATTTGGTTTTTATACTATGTTTCTATGCTTCTGACCTTAAGTTCTTAATAGAAAATGTTTAAGGCCAAGCTGACTGACCTGCTTCTATAATTGTTACTGTGTGTAGTACTGCTAGTCAAATAAACTGACTGGATGTTGACCTTGTATGTTAAGTTTTCTCACTAAATAAGGGGGAGGAAGACAAGATTCATCTTTCCCACAATAAGAAATTCAAGGAATCAAACAAAAGTATCTTGAGTAGAATAATATACTCAGAAAAAGAGCCAATGGCTTGTGCAGGTCTTTAAAGAGTTGTTGGGTCCTGAATACTTGTTTGGTGTTCCTGGCTGGAGCTCTACTTCCCTGTGCTGAGTGCTTGTGTTCCCAGCTGCTGTGAGGCCAGTGCCAGCATGGCCACAGTATTTGGGTCTTGTTCCTGCTGAGGTTTTGGCTCTCTGAGTTGCTTGGCAGAAGAACTCATCAGTTCTCCTTTAAAAACACTAGTTGGTGATGAATGCACTTGTAAAGTCCATTAGTGGTGACCCTATATGCAGAGGTTGTGTAGAGACCCACCACTTAAAAATGCTTGTCATTGTTAACTCAGGGGGTTTAACAAGCTGTCAGAAATCATCTGCTCTTAATCTCTTCTATGGCTTGCAAAACTTCACAAAGCCCCCTGAAGCCCCCTACATCTGAAACTTATTCACTTTTATTTATTTATTTGTTTTGAAGGTTCGATATATTTGCTCATAAGATTTAAAGCTAGAAATCGCATACTATGTCTTTAAAAGCTACATCTAAGTAACAGATGTCTTCTTATCCTTCTTCTTGTTCCAGGCTTTGATGGTTGACCTTGGAACAGATCGCTTCATCAAACAGGTCAGTCAACGCAACACATGGGTGAAATACATCTTCATACAGAACTATTTTATGAAAATGTGTCAGTTAAGTCTCAAATTAGTAATGGTACTACAGAGTTACATCTCATGTAGTTAGAAAACACAACCGACGTGTGTGGTAACTAAGATTCAGAGAGCTGCCAGAATTCACGGCAGTCTGTCCTGTCATGTCAGGGAATGTTATCATTTACGCACTCTCTGATGGAGATTAATGGAAATGTTCTCTAAATCTGTGTAGATGGATGATGAAGCCTCTCTCTTACCACGGAAACTTCAGGCTGCTCTGGAGCAAGCACTGGAACAGCGTAATGACATCATTAATCAGGACTCAGACAGCGAATCAGATGAAGGTAAAAGGTCAACTGCACGGAGCATCTGTTGAGATCAAGAGAGATTTCTGGCTGTGTATTTGATTATGTATTATGATACACATACACCTATTGGAACTTCTTATGTTTTCTGATTTTCATGAGGAGGCCAAAACATGAGATTAGCTTCTCATAAAACAGGTGGTCCCTGTGGTTGTTGTTCCCATGGTGAGATTTTAGCAAGCAGTGATCTGAAATAGATAGGTGGCAAAACTCTCACATAGAGAGCCATGAGTGTGTTGTCTCCTGTCTCTCTCAGAATGCAACACATTAAATAGCCTGGTGTCTGAGGCCTTCATTCGCTTTTTCCTGGAGACCATTGGACACTATTCACTTTTCCTGACCCAAGGCGAGCGAGGGGAGCGCATCTTTCAGCGGGAAGCCTTCCGGAAGTCTGTGGCCTCCAAAAGCATCCGGCGTTTCCTGGGTGTCTTCATGGAATCTCAGATGTTTGCCGGGTTCATTCAGGACAGGGAACTCCGGAAATGTCGGGCAAGAGGTAAATCCAAACTCAATTACTGTCTTTACAACACTGACTACCACAACTGTCCCCACAGCACAAAATTATCATGACCACATTCATCCCTGACTCATTATAGCTGTTATTTGTGACCCACACCCATTTTAAGTGAATTGTTAGACTGCCTCATATTGGCACCGAAGAGACAGCAAACCCTTCAAAAACAGAGTCTCTATTGCCACCTTTTGGTGGTGGTGGGCAATGTTACACTGAATCTGTGGGATATTTTGATGCAGGTCTGTTTGAGCAGAGGGTGGAACAGTACCTAGAAGAGCTACCAGACACAGAGCAAAGTGGAGTGAACAAGTTCCTCAAGGGACTAGGTGAGAGATAAGTTATCCTCTACATACAACATCAGAGTTTAACAAGGAGCATAAAACTAGCATAACAAACCTATTTTGAGAAACACTGACAAAACCTTAAAGTGTTTGCCTAAATTGATCTAGATGATACAGCCAAACTGTAGATAGACTTGATTATTATAGTGTTAAAAGGTGTGACATTATTTTGTATACTTTTCCTAGGGAATAAAATGAAGTTTCTTCATAAAAAGAACTGATGGACCACTGTATGACTGAACCAAAAAATTTGGACTGTTGTTCAAGGACCCACTGCAAATCATTCACATTTGAAGACATAACACAACTAAACTATGTGCCTTTCCCAGAACAACTGGTCATTTGAATGAAAGTTAAATATTTTATACATTTTACTGAAAAACAGTGGGTTATACTTTTAAAAATAGATACATTTTAGGTTTCCTGGTACCTTGTATAGTTTATGAGATTAGAGCAACAATAGTATGGTACTGAGTGAATGTGCATTGTTGCTGTACAGTATAACCACTGTCCTAGAAATGCTTGAGGAGAATTTGTTAAGAAAACACAGTGAATGGAATTTAATGTTAGGTGGATGTACAGTTGCTACATGTAGTATTTAAAGCTAGCGTTGCTTTATGCATTGTGTTTTGTACATGCCCTAATACATGAAGAATATAATTACCATATCTGTCATGACTTGTACAAATACAATAAAGCTTTTCAATCAATAGCTTCACCATGTAAAACACAATCCTTCATGAAAGCACCATATTATGCAGATACACAATGGTGTGTAAACAATCTCATGATGTGCCAAACACCTACGCTGGTACATAATCACTCAACAAGCCAATTTTTTTTATTCCTCCTTTTCTAACTGAATGACTAACACCAAGCAACATTTTGTATATAAACACTTGATGTAACATTCAAATGCATCCAATGACATCCATCCTATCCCTCCGTTTAATCATACTGTACAATTACAAAGTATCAACTGGGATTCATAAAGACCTCTGCTGAAAAGTCCAACACATTAGGCTACTGGAAGATACATCTCTGTACGCACTTCACTGTTACTACTGCTCGTTTTATCGATACTGGTACTTTTGGTACACTGTACTGCAAACCAACGCAGCATCATAGGTTCTGTGTATTCAAATGATGCGCATCATGAATTCCAACGTCATTAGCAGGTACACTTCTTAAACCTTACCCTTAGCGTGAGCTGCAGATGCCAGCGAATAGAAAACGACGTTTTAATAACTGTGAGACGAATCGTTCTATTATCATGTTTTAATCTAGCCTGTCAGCCCACATGATCAATGAGGTAATCAGTTTCCAAGGCAAAAACCAACATGTGAATCATTAGGCTACACCTCTTTCAAATGTTTACACATCGACTCTTCTGTAAAAAGCCTATCTATTCGAAACAACAAGAAGAACATCCGGTACTGTGTAAAACTTTTTGATGCACTGCAATGACAACAAGACTGCACTGGATGCTACATGAACTGATACATGCGAGGATGGAATCAGAAGCCCAAACCTCTACTTTTCGTTACTCTAGAAATTTCTAGACAACAGTCTAAACATGAGCATCATCATCCACCCCGCGTGATGAAGTATCATTCTCGCGATTATCTACGTCGCTTCTCATCTCCAAGTGTAAGATTGCGCTTGCAAGAGCGACATCATCTGGATTGGATGACACACTAATGATCAGGTCAAGGTAAAGAACTTCAGCGCGTATCGCCTTTAAATTGTCGGACGGTGCGGCTGCAACCATTGCAAGACAAGCAAGTTTGTCATCGGATCGTCGCTGTTTATCTCGTACACATGACAGTGCAAAATAATTTAAAATGTGAAATCCTTATAGGGAGCATTTGGCGTTATATCTTACTGGAGGCGAGTACTTCGTTTGGATGCTTTTGCGTAAAAGAGTTTGAATAGCCAGCTGTTTTGAAGACATGATTTCCAGCTGTCGAAAATACTGTTGTTCAAGTCTTTTCGCCAAGACTACGCACATGCTAAAAAAATATGGGGCAGCGTTGTGAATAGCTGAGGGAGTCCCTGAAACCAGCATCATTTGGCAGCCACTGAGAAGGAAGACTGTTTGGAACGCAATATCTTCTCAAGAGCAAGGTGCGGTCAGAAAGTGATGCGGTGATGTATGTGCATGCATTATAAACACTCTATTACAGTCTTGTTCTGTGGTGCCTTTTGGACGCACACGCAGTTTCAGGAAGCAGTGCTGAGTTTACATAATTGCACAAATTGATCAAGACGTAGTTTAAATTCGCCCATTTGTAGGCGTGCGAATTGGTTTGGTTAAAAGCTTTGCTGTGCGTATATTTATTTAAAGATATTTTGCTGCAGAAACAAGTTAATGGGAGTATGCGTTGTGCAGTATAAAAAGAATTCTGCTTTAGGTCATAAAAGTCAGCTGCATCTCACAGCTTAGCAGAAAAATATTACATATGGCAACAGTTAAATGATTATGAGGTACGTAAGAAAGAATGATTAATTTCAATCCCTGTGTGGTTTTCCTACAAGCTAAAAACAAACTCTTTTGACCGAGTGTATATAACCTTTAAATATAAACCATAATAAACAGCGTATAAATGATTAGTGTGATATCTGAAATTGTATTTAAAGCAGTTTACCATCACTAATAAACTGAATTTACATGGAATACTCAAACCTTCAGTCATAGGTAAATTTGTCATAGATGCGAGTAAAATGAAGTTACAGTAAATTAATTATATGAAATATTTTCTCTGACTATAGATGCCTTCAACTGATGAAATAATACAAGCATGTCAATTTAATTGTTGCACATAACCGACCTCTGGGGATTAACGCGCGCTCATGTTAAACTTTTACTACGCGTTGACAATATTGTTAGGTGGGTGAAAATAAATTACCTATATGAAACACCAGTGTTTAGAATTCCTCATTTTCTGCCCAACTTTTCATTAAGATTTCTGATTTCATCAAGTAGCTACATCATCTGCAGTATTACAGTATAACATAAATAAAAATAAAATGTTTTATTTTATACATTAACAAAATAAGTGTTGTGTTGCCATGGAAAACCTTCAAAAACTTCTCTGTGACCCTCAAATGAAAAGTTCTTGCTTTTACACAGACATTCCTTAACCATTACCCTTGCGCCTGAATGACCTTAATGAAAGTTGAAAATGACTAAGAGGAGTTGCAGTCTTCTTGTATAGGAAGGAGGAGTGTTTGGTTAAATGGGCACTGGTGTGTCTGCAGGTTGTTGTATGGATAACTCCTGCTCTGTCAGGAGCTTATGAATAGAGAAGTGTTCACAAGAACTTAGACTGAGGTACAGCAAAATCCAAATCTGGGAGGGTGGCTGCCAATCAAATTTACAATCTAGCATAGAACCACAATGTTATGACTGTATAACTCTTAAAAATGCATTACCATCTTGTAATGTAACTAAGGCTTTTGTCCTATCAATTATTTATAAGTACTCTCTCTGTATTTAGTTGTTGGACTTTTGGTTGGTCCAAGTGAACTAGTAATTATTAATATTTTTGACTTAATGTTATGTATCATTGAAAACCACCCCCCCCAAAAAAAGCTGACCTCAGTACAAGAAGTGATGAGTAACAACAGATCTATGATGTATAAAATCACAAGAACTGAACATTGAAAGGAGACATGATTGTGCTTTTGGAGAATCTGATATTCAGTCATCATGATTTCAGAACTGTGATGGTAATGGATGTTAGTAAGGTGTTCGTTCATGGGAGAAATCAGCACTAGAGTTTCAATTAATGTGCCATCTCTGGAGATGTTCTGCTCGGTCAGCCTGCAACATATCCCATGCTGGATTCACTTAGTAGAGAAGAAGAGCCACACTTGACAGAGACACACAGGAGAGCTCTTAGGTCTAAAAGCTAAATGGAGGGCATGAAAGGAAAGACAGCAGTTTTAAATGCAGGCGTGTCTGTTGAACAAGAGCTTAGTGCTAGGGTAGACTAATTGTATTCTAAAGTGGGTCTGTGAGAACACAATGGGGAATCAGATGGTTTTTAGCTCCCCTGTGAAGCACTAGAGGAAGAGAGAGTTGTCAGATTTGTAGGTCAGGCTGCAGGGGTTGTTGTCAGGCAGACTCACAGTGGTAGACGTGGTTTCATAGTGGTTTTGCTCTCTGATGATATGTTATTTTTGTTTGGCTTGTTTACTTGCATGCCTCTGCTGTTCCACCTCTCTACTACATTCTTTTTTTTTTTCATTACAGCAAGACAGTTTTGCATCTCCTGACCAATACCATTTTGAGCTTAAGGCAGTGCATTCACCGGCAATAAGAACTGTGATATGATCTTAATTGATTTCATACTTTGAAAGGCATTGTGTGAGTAAATCTTACTCCCATCTGGTCCTCAGCAGAGCCTGACCTGGTTTAGCATGCTCAATGAGAGTGAGGGGGGGTCCACAGGGACCTGTCCCTTACTAGTGCTGATACAGGGATGTGGAAGGAGGGCACGGGCTCTACATCCTACCTTAGCCCAGTCCCCTTGTCTTTGCAGTGCTTACAATTCTTTTTAACATTGTAGGTCATTTGGCCTCGCCTTCCAATTTTGGAAGGGCTTCCGGGGATATTTTGTCCTAGAAAAAAATAATTATCGTCTCTCCCTAATTCCCAATTATTATGAGCAGGCTTATTTAAGAAAACGAATGGTTATCAGTGGCAGGGAAGCTTGTAAATTTTACATCACTTCATGGTTCCTGTGTGAAGTCCTGCACATTTTTCAGGACTAAGGACATTTACAGAGAGGTTCACACTGAACTCCTCCCCTCTGGGGTTAACTCTGCACTGTGCACTACTTCCTGCTGCAGGTAAAGCAGTCACAGCGTGCTATTGCTGTCGCTGCGCCACACAGCTGAGAGTGCTGCTCTGCTGGAGACAAGCTGAAACAATCGCTTAGAGCATCCCAGATTCCCCCCACTGCCATGGAGAAGGTAACATGCTCTAGCAATATGATTCAGTGTGATGGTTTAGAGGAGATCTCGTTTTTTTTTTTTTACTCAACTGTCTTGCTTGCAGTTGTCTTTGGAATGAATACAAGACAGGCAGTAAACTGTAACACATGCAATGATGCGTGTCTTGTTATTTGCTTTGTTTGTTTATTTGTTTAAAGTGTGTTTTTTACTGTGTCTTGGGATGAATGAAGATATTACGAAATGCTATAATCAGTTTATGATTATGATAAATGATGCAGTCTTTATCATAAAGATGAAATGAGCTCTTGTTTTGGTTTTGATAATATCCATATTTTGACAATATCATTTTCATCTGAAAGCAATTTGCATTTTTAGCAAATTAAATTACTGGGGTGTGAATATCATGTCAGTTTATTTTAGACCCACTGTAATCTCTTCTTAAGTTGTTGTGGTAAGCTTCTAACATACACACCCACACCCCCACTTACTTTTCCTCCTCAGGAGGATCCTTCTCCGTCAGCAGTGACTGACAGAAAAGCAAACCAATCAAGTTCATGAAAAAAAAATGCAAATCTAACATATTATAGAGCCACTAACAGGAACTGATAGCTGGTACTGCCATTTAAAGAACTTCCTTTTGAAGTCTGAAAATCACTCAAACAGACTTTAAACAGCAACACTTTGTTTCAGTTTTGTATGATATCCGGTGACATGTGTGGTTTTATTTCTCACAGTGTTGTTCAGAGTGTCCAGAGCCCAGAGTGGCTCAGAGCTTGTGCACCTTCTGCAACAAGTGGCTGTGCTTTCAGTGCACTGACATGCACCAGCACGAGAGACCTTCCACCCACACAGCTGACCTGAACCTCCAGCAGAGGACCAGCAGTCCTCCACTGCCCTCTGAAACAGGCAAGAAATGCTCTTTCATGTTTGCTGTGTTCACATTCATCTCTGTTTGAAATTGTTGATACCAGTGCACTTAACTCCTGGCATTTTATGCTCTTAGCTTTTGGAAACTACTGGGCCTGTCTCTATTTCTTATTTTTTTTTTTACAATCTCTCACAGGGACTGAAGCAAATGAATAATGCATGTCAAAAGTAATGTGAATAATTATTCTTGTGATGTATTGTAGTGTTTTATTTTTCATGTGACCTACTTTCAGAAACTGATCATTGTTCTGCGAATGCAATCTGTTTTGACCAGTCCCTAAATTCTTTTGGCTAAGACTCTGTTCCTAGAACACAGAGGACGGTATTTACAACTCTTGGATTGTTTAATTGTGTAGGGGTTGGTGTTTAGGTTGTCTTTAGTTATATTAAGTGTAGCTTATTGAGAACAATAGTGTGAGAGTCATGAGATGTGGGTGAAAGAGAGCAGCCCTGTAAGCAGGATGTGGTCAGTCATCAGAGTGCAGTGAGGCTGTGCGAACCTGTCGGGCTGGAGCCTGTGGTCTCTTTCACGCTCCCAGTCCCTGTATGATGTGTGAACTCACTGATGTAGCTGTGCATCATCAGCCTGCAACGCTGATGGACAGAAATCCAGTGTGGCAGGTGCTGACAGTCTTCAGCTCTCCTGGAGATGCATTCTCAGAATAACCTTTCTCAGGCTTCAGGATCACAACTGAAGATAACCTGTAAAGAAATAATCCATATGCATAGTTTTGCATTAAAATCTGGATCAAAATGATGACTGTAATCCTCATTTTGTAAGAAATATTGCACATTTTATATCAGAACTTTCCTATTTTTAATTTGTTTATGCAATTAATTTATGAAATGGATTTCAGAAGCATGGATGATTTGCATGCACACATGAAAGTAATTTGCTCCTGTGTGCTATTTGTTTCATTATTTATCGTGTACTTCTTTGGCTTTGTTTGACTTTTCAAAAGCAGTCTAAGCATGGCCTCCTCGTATCTGGCAGTGTTTTTAGATAAAACATCACTTGATTGATCAAAGGTCTGTGCTGCTCCAAATTTGCCTGATTTGTTTCTTACAGCGGTGGTGCATGAGTAAGAGCAAAAATATTTACAAGCCTTTAATGATGGTACATTTTTGCTGCTAAAAATAAATGGTGTCAACACTTGATGAGTCACTGAGTTTCTTTTGAAGCCAATATGTTCTGAAAAAAAATGTACACTCATATAAACCTTGGCTTAATGTACATCATAGATTCTTTCCAATACTTTTGTTTTCTTTGTTTTACAGTTATTTGTTACACATACAGTATATTATGCACTGAACACTAAGTGTGCATGCTGGTTGTGAGACATAAGTTCACATTTGGTGGTGTGATTAATGTTCAGGTCTTTGTTGTGTTTTTAAGGAGGCTCTGGTTCTTGCGTGCGTACAGTTATGTGTTCCCTCCACAAGCAAGAGCCTCTGGAGCTGTTTTGTGAGACATGTGACCTGATGGCCTGCAGCATCTGTCACCTGTCCTCCCACAAGGACCACAGGTGAGCATGAACATGCTCACAGAAATGCCTGCACACACACGCACGCACACACACACACACACACACACACACACACACACACACACACACACACACACTCACACACACACACACACTTGCACACACACACACACACACACACACACACACATGCACACAGCAGTACCAGCTGAAGACACTTGGTTGGTGAAAACTGTAGGAGCTTGTGGTACATTTACTGTGTGTGAAAGTCACACATCACATTAAAAAGTAGACAAGGTGACCAAAACCAAAACTCATTCTCACAGTCCTCTGCCATACATATTATAACACTCTATAAAACAGAGTTGTTTTAAAAATGTGTTTATTCAGTGGTCTGTATTGTATGGTCTTGACTGTAGCAATTGTTTGTCCTCAGATTAGTTCATGTTGGGAAGGCTTTGCATGATCAGGCATGGCTTTTTGAGAACCTGATGGCCAGAGTGGAAGAGAAGAGGTCTGCTGTAGAGAACCAAGCCAAGCAGATCCAGGGCAGGTAAGATGTCATAGCTACTTCATCATGCTTTCAGCCCTCAGTGCAGTAAAGCAGAAATGTTTTTCTGATAACATGGAACAAGTCTTTAAGCCGACACCGAGTCAAGTGATTGCCTTCTTCAAGGAAAGTGGAGGCTATGAGGACCACATAAAAGCTGTTTGTGAATTTAATGATGTAGACATAATCCATCACTCCACCATACGATAAACATAACACATTAGACATCCAGATGTGCAGACATCCATGTCACATCAGATCTTGTTTTTTTTTTTTTTTAATGCTCATTGGGTCTGTCAACGATCAGAATGTCATCTCATTTTCTTTCCATTTCCCAGGCTGCATGGTGTAAAGATCACGCAGAGGAAGGCAGAGAACCAGATTAAAATGGCAAAGATGATTATGATGAACGAGCTTAACAAACGGGCCAACCTATTAATAGAACAACTGGAGGTAATTACTCTCCCCCTCTGTCTGAACATTTCCAGAGTATTCATCTCCAACATCCAACTGACCATAAACGTACGTGCCCCAAATCAGGAAGGTGCAAAGTGTAATGTCATCATACTGGTTCACACAGGAAAGAGACTGAAAAGAGAAATGTCAGATAGCTGCAATTATGGATCTCAGGACAGATTAAATGATGATTACATTTTATCAGGCCATTACCCCATCTTGTTTTCCTGCTCATACACAGAGTATCTCCAGCAGTTTCAAACAGCGTCTGGAGGAACAGCTGCAAGGGGCAATAGAACTATGTAGCCAGCTGGACCACATACAGAACTTCATTACTTGGGCTACAGCCCATCATAGGAGGAGCCCACTGCTCTTCAGCAAGGAACTGGTAAGATTTTCTTGCCCTAAAGATATGGCAGTTTCTTTGATTTTCGATTTAGGCCAAAACTAAGGTGTTTCTGTTAAACCTTTCACTTTGTACTCTTTTTTCATACGTATATGGTCATGAGTCAGTGACCTTTTATGCAAGATATACAACAATATAAGATTGAAAAACAAATTCATTCATATTTATTTATTTTTTCATATTCCTTTCTCAAGCTTCAGCCAATGTTTCTGAAGAAAGTAATAGACAGAGAAAATTAATTACATGCATTAATTACATTATGTGAAGTCATAATGAGGTTTGATGTTTCTATCCCTTTTTCGCAGATTGCTCTACAGTTGCAGCATCTGCTGGAGCCTCTGATTCATTCTGATTCATGGGTTCCGCTGAAAATCAGGTTCAACTGGGATGCTAGCTTCTGGACCAAACAGATCTCAAACCTTGGTGAGCCATTCTGATTCTGTTTCTAATGATTCTGCAAGTTCTTTGTCAAATTAAACAGCTACCCTGCTGTCCTGTCCTCTATCTACTATGCAATATTTGAAGCATGTAATTTTCACGTTTTTGTACTGTGTTAAACACTTTATATGCTATGTTATTGTAATTACAGGCCAGCTAAGTGTGACAGGGGGAGGTCATGCATACACGGATGGTGCTGGCCGTCCTGGTATCCTGAGACCACAGCCTGTAACCTGCAGATCCCTGCCTTCACTGTGTCACACCATGCGGGACCAGGGCTGTGCTTTCCAGGCTTACTGCCAGCCCCAGGTCTGCTGCTTGCACTGTGTTCCCACACAAGGCCTGCCTACGGTGCAGCTGGACAAGCCTCTACGGGAACAGAATTGCTCAGTCAGGTGCTCCCAGACCAGCTGTGGCTCTCCACCTCTGAACAAGCGTTGGGATCCACAGGGTCCTTCACTGCTTCTTCCATCTACAGGGCAGCGTCTCCAACAGGTTACCAACCTCCCTGTGACCAGTTCTATCCAGCTTAGCCCCAGCAGCGCCCCTGGTGAGCAACTATCTGCTCAAGTTCCTGCCAGACAACAGGACTTTGAGCGGGTACCTGAAAACCCAGAGCTACCTCAGGGTAATGGGAGCACCAGAGAGCAGATGCCTGAACAGACCCAGACAGGAACCCATATGCAGGCCCATTCACCTCAGATACCTAGAGAAGCGGAGAACTCGTCAAACAGGGAGCAGACCCGTACAGTTGAGCTCGGTACTAAACGACAGGCTCAGATGCAGCTGGCACTGGTGGAACAGTTGCATGCAGACTGTGGGCTTAGCAGGGTGAGTTTTTTGTCCTGTCCAGAGAGGTGTTTACGTCTCACAAAACAATGCCTATTCAGAGCAGTCACCTCACTTACCACAACTATCAAGCCTATTTCTCATCAGAGCGTGCGAATGTTGCACCTTCACCACACAGTTGAAGTGTCCTACACCACAATTCGATACTAATGCTGAGCCTAGCAACAAGATCACATAGCTGCATGGTTGACATGTATCCTGGGGATTTCACAGAGCACAAAGTATTTTATTTCAAAGGTCATACCGTTTTTGGTCTTGAGTGTGTCGCATTTAATTTCAAATAAAGGCCCTTGGAATGAGTAGCCATAGCAAACCTTGCATCATAACAGTGCTCCCACCATTAAAATTAATTTGAGGAGAGGAAATTGAGTCAGCATGGGTAGCATCTCTATTTGCACAAAATGTGTTTGGAGTGATAAGAGATGTTGAGAGCAACTTTGGAAACAGTAGATTGTGATTGTGTGTTGTGTGGATTAAGGAGCATACAAGAGCTCACACTTTACCATTATCCAAAATGTTCAACAAATTTCCTCCAGTCCATAAACTAGAGCATTGGCGGAACACCAAAGCAGACAATAGCAGTTATTATTAGATCTCTTGATGTCAGTTTTTGGGTAAACACAGTAGGACAAACACCAATCAAAATCAGTTCCCCTGCAAGAATTTTACCCTGGAGGCAAATTAGTCAACATACTTTATTTATTTATCTGTCATCTTCTGCCCATAACATTGACTTGAAAAAGAGAAAAAAGCACTTGTGTGCAGCCACATATTTACTTAACCTGATATTAATGAGATGCTTAGGGAATTGAAAGAGTTGGCAGTTACATTTTTCTGCTCCTCTTCTCACAGCCCTCATGATTTCCTCTCTCCCTCTACCAGATTTCATACCTTTTACCAGCATCCACAAGTACTCACTGATTTAGATTTACCCTCGACCCTCATCATAGGCTCATAGCAGGTGACTTTATTTAATCTGCTGTGGTAATTAACAGAGAGAGAAAGAGAAGGAGAGAAAGAGAGAGAGAGAGAGAGAGACAGTGAGAGAGAGAGGGGAGGGGTTTCCATACACACAGGCTACTGCCTCCAAGTCTGACATTTGTCAGCACTAGTTAGAGAGAGATTCATTCACATGGGCTTTCTAGAAACTTCTCGCATTGGTGACATTATGACAGGGGAAGAGGGAAGAAAAGGCCATGGAGGAGAGAGTCTAATCTGTGATGTGTTAATGCTGCTTTTTCAAAGAAGCCTTCCATGCCCTAGATGTGGGATTAATGTATGATAATTGATGCTGGGACTAAACTGCACAGTATCAGGAGAATTATTTCACAGTGCAGAACCGGGGTGACTGTCTTTCAGTGCAAGGTGTGGGCTTCCATTCTTTTGTTTTATCTAAAAGAAATTCAGATGATTTCCAATGCTGACACATTCAAGGTTGTTGTCCTCTGCCTCCTCTGTTGTCACTGTTGCTATGGTTTTAGCATCAGACTTGAATTGCAAAGTTGAGCTTCAACTGAGGCTGGTGTTGAATATTTGTTTCCTGTGGTAGAGATCCTCTGAGGTGGAGATGCACGCTCTGACTCAAGATGGTAGTCATGATGCCCAGAGCAGGCCTGGTCCAGTGAGGAGGACAAAGTCCCAGAACAGCTCAGCAGAACTATCCTTACCACACAAGAGCAGTTCTAAGAACAGACTCACTGGGGCTACCTACAGCCCAGCAACAACTGCCGAGGATGGAGATTATGCTGCACAACAGGTAAATCTGTGGTCTGCATATATAGAAGGTGCTGTGTCAGGGAGACATCTCAAATCACTGTTAAAGATATGGCAAACCATAAGGGCAGTGCTTTAAGTTATGTAGTACCTCGCATCATAATGCTGACAGATATTTTTGCATCTGATCTTTTTGAAATGGGTGTACCTCTGATATGAATTGCCATCAAAACTCATCATGCCAACTCATCCATTAGATTCTCTGGAAATTTGAGTTTTTCAGTGGATTTTGATGGATTTTATTATTGTAAAGTGTTTTTTTTAAACACGATATCATTTGGCTCATTTTTAAAAAGCGAGGCATTAGCAAACAGTCTGCCAATGTATTTTTAAAAACATAGCAAAATTAGTTGCCTATAAAGGACAGAACAAAGCATCTGCATCAAAAGAGATAACTGTTGTCTTGGAAACAGGTCATTAAACATCTAGCTGTTTTTTGCAAGTTAGAAGCAGATGCCCTATTATTAATATCAGGCATATTCACATGTAGGTTATTGAGTGATTTGATAATCTATATACCTGTCTATCACACTGTTTTGACAAGGTTTCTCAGAAGTCATGAACCTCATCAAGGCTTTTCTAAAGTCCCTGATGTTCTCCCTCTCTCTCTCTCTCTCTCTCTCTGTCTCTGTCTCTCTCTCTCTCTCTCTCTCTCAGCAGGACTGTACCAGTCCTAAAGGAAAAAAGACTCAGTCAGTTCAAGTGGGGAACCAAGCACTGCATCCTATGAGCTGGCCACATACTCCACAACTGTCCTCTTTGACAACATACAAAACAGAGCCAGGTACAATGTACATACATCTGGATTTACTGTCACTTTAGAAGTGTGATTAGCTAACTGATGTTCAATAAAGTAATGTTTTGGTGACTTGTACACAGTACCTGTGCTAGAGGCTCCTACAGAACTTACACTAACCATGGTGTGTTGCCATTGACGGTTCAAGTGGTACTGTGTGTGTGTGTGTGTGTGTGTGTTTGTAGCACTTCTTTGTAATAAGTCTTTCATAACTAGATTGTATGGCAAAACATGAGGATTTAATCTTCTGCCTCAATTTTCCAATCCTATTACAAACTCTAACCCCAAGTATTGATCAATTTTTTTCTTCTTCAGAGAGTTCCCACATATATCCCTGTGAGGATACTGCATCTAAACATAGAAAAAAATACAAGACCTCTAGAAAGACCAGGTATTAGATTGTATAAAATGTCTCCACTTTACAAATACCGACACACAAAAACAGTTGGATCAGTTTGTCTGTGTCTTTTTTTCTGCAATGCCAGGGAGGTTTCAAAGGCTCCTGTAAGCTCTAAGGTTCCAGTAGTGTGTCTGGAGCGACTGAAGATCCTTGGGTCCAGATTTCCGTCCCAGATACAGCCTCCCACGGATCCTGGGCTGAAATTTGAGGGGACAGTCTTAAAGGAGCTTGAGAGGGGCCATATAACTGAGGTACCATGCGTCTTCCAGGGTCAACAAACAGCTTTTGCATCTGACTCAGCAGTCACTGTTTGAAGAGCACTGTTCTGAATCTTGATGCTTCATAATATTTCTTTTAGAGAATGTCTGGTGAGGACATGATACGGGAGGATGAGGACATCTTCTCACCATTACAACAGCTTCCATTAGAGCACATGGACCACAGCACGTCACCTGCTTCCCTGGAGGTCCCCATCTCCTCAGAGCAGGAGAGTTATAGCATAGAGTCTACGTCACTTGCTCCATCCCCTGATCCTGAAGACACTGATCCTGAATTACCACACACATCTGACCAGGAACCCTCATCTGAACCCAGATCAGTACCAGCATCTGATTCCCTGGTCACAACAGAGGTCGACCCAGGCTCAGAAATAGATTTGGAATCTGTGTTCCAGCAGGAATCAGACCTTCAAAGTTTTGAGTCAGAACCACAAGCAGAAGGTGACTCTGATTCGGAGTCAGAGCAGGGTGCTCAGTCTGCCGATTCAGAGGCAGATCTGGTGTCAGAGGCAGATTCCACGGCTGAGGTTACTATCCGTCTTGACCCAGGGAGCAAATGGGAGCCGGATCAGAGGTCCCTACCTGCAGTTTCTGCTACGGAAGCTGTTTGTGAGAATGCTGCGACAGATCAGCCTTTAGCTGAGGCTGTGGAGATGGAAAATGAGGATTTCTGTGCTGTGTGTCTTATTGGTGGAGAGCTTCTGTGCTGTGATCGCTGCCCTAAAGTTTACCATCTGTCCTGTCATGTGCCTGCTCTCCAAAACTTCCCCACGTAAGCCTCCACTCCATGCCTCCACGCCATAACAGCTGTTCTCAGTTGTCTCTGTCATGCCTCTGTCTCTCCCTCAAACTGTCTCACACTGTCTCTTCCGATCCCTGCAGAGGTGACTGGGTCTGCACCCTGTGCAGGGATGTTGAGCAGCCAGAGGTAGAGTATGACTGTGAGAGTGACCAGCTGTCCACAAATACAGCATCCTATGGATTGTCCGCCTGTGACCGGAGAGTAAGTGGACTCTTTTACTTGTCTTATTTAGAGATGCTAAATACACAGAAGCAGTAAACACTGGTGTGAAACATATACTACTTTATTTCCGGTAGAACTAAACATCCTGTTTGCAATAAATAAAACAATATCTGATTGAGTCATAATGTTGTTCTCCCTGCAGAAGTGTGAGAAACTTACTCTGTTCATCTACAGCAACATCCTCAGTGCACCCTTCCATGAGCCTGTCAGTCCACTGGTGGGTGTAACACTCTTCTCAAAGGAGCAGGGCTCAGCAAAGCTAGATACCTTTCACTTAAAATACATTTATGCATTATGTACTGATCTCATTTTAAATCTTACAAACCAGCTAAGAGACAAATTAAAGATTAAACATAAATTTTCATTCAGTTTCCTGCTAAGGTGTTTTAGCCATATACAAACATTACATTGCATTATGGCTCTGAAATATTTTTATTAATGGTATATATGGTATAAACCTATTGTTTGTGTTTTGTTTGTAGGCCCGTCACTATTATCAGATAATTAAAAAGCCCATGGACCTATCAGTCATTCGGAGTAAACTCAGTAAAAACAGCCATTCTCACTATAACTCACCGGAGCAGTTTGTGGCTGATATCCTACTGATGTTCAGGAACTGTGCAAAATTCAATTATGTGAGTAATGTCTTTTCATATCCTGTTTCTTTTATTCGACTAAAAATAGCTTTTATTTGCATTTAGGTCATGAAGATGCATGATATATTAGATCTATATTACCGCATCTTTTCATATTGTATTATCTTTTATAATCTCCATCTTAGCCCATTATTGACTCACACTATAAATGCATTCTCAGAATGCATTTTTGAAAGTGGATAAGATGAGTGATTTGAGGTTGATCTCAGTTTTATTTGAGTTTATATTTTAAATCTTAGTCATAAACTTGTAATGCAGTAAGACCTGGTGAATTTGTCTCATTACTCTGTAAAGTTTATTTAGGATAATGTTCCTGGTTTCACGGTGTTCAGGAATTTAAGTGTTGCTGCTCTCCTTGTGTGGTCTACAGTCAGACTCAGAGGTGGCTCAGGCGGGGCGGAGTTTGGAGGCATTCTTCAGATCCAAACTGAGAGAGGTATTCCCAGAGCTCGGCTTCTCTGCAGGGCAGGACTCGGACAGTGAGGAGTGCGATGAGATGGACAGGCCAGGTGAGACGGGCTTCCCCTGGCCTGAGAGGAGAGAGCAGAGCCACAGGAAAAGAAAGAGGAGACACTCCCTCAACTGGAGAAAGCACCAGTCTTAAGCAAGCAAGCTAGGTTTTATAACCATCACAGAGTTCTGGGTCCCCCCAGAAAGACAGCTACATTCTTTTTAAGAGGTTGTAGATAATCTTTTTGAGGCTTTCGTGTGATATATCCTTCTTCTTACTATTTGTGCAGGACAGTTTTGTTGTTAAATGTAATAATAAATTGCTGCTGTGCTCTAAACCTAAATCTGATCCATTTGTAATCTGTTTTATTTCTATTTCAATTATACTCTTCACTAGCATGTAAAATTCAACAAACACTGGTAAAATATTCATATATAGTAAAATTTCATTTGTCTCTTATGGCTGATGGTGATTGCAGTTAAACAAAGATGAACAATTGCAACATTGTACATTCATATCCAACCTATACATTTTTATACATAGTGTATTATAACTTGCAAGTTTTATATGTAATGTTGTATTATACATCATTTTTTGTCTTTTTTTATATCTTAAATGCGAAGTTTATCCTGAAGCATCTTTTTTGTGATGACTTTTTTGGCCTGTAGAGGGAGCTACTTACTTAGCTCTGAGAAGAACAGTGTTCTTATTAAATGTTATGGGACATATCAGGTTAAGCAAAGTAACATAGTAAGCATATATGCCTGTTTTACATGAAAGTGAATGTAAGTTGTTGTTAGGTCACTCTCATGATCTACGTTTGCATATATACAGTGTTACTATACAGTAGTTATGAGATGAACTGTTTAAGTAGATAATTCAAGGGTGATGTGACAAGGAATTCAATAACTTTATAATATATCCTGCTGTCTTTATCTGCTGAGATTACTGATTAGAGTAATGTTCATTTCTTTTGCACTGCTATGTAATTGGTGGGGTTTTTGAAATGTTTTTTTGGACTGAGGAATACAATTAAGCATATGGATTGTTGTTTCAATAAATTCATCTTGCTTTTCCAGTGAACCTGATGCCATTTATTAATGTTCCCTTTTGATCAGTTATCACAAGCAACGTCAGTCCTGTAGTTTTTGAGTACCCATCCATCCTTTTCTTGGACTGGGTAATTCAAATAATTAGTATGTTGTAAGGAACCTAGGGACAAAAGAGCTAGAAAGAGGATTCAAGAGTACCCTCTTACGATACCTGTGGTGTTAATGCACTGTCATTAATGGAGAGTGTTAGAGACAATGCTAACATAGTTAGGGCTGCACCTTTAAGAAGTTCAATAAGACATGGAAGAAACCCAGCAGACAGAGAAAATATGTTTAGACATGTAGTGTAAAACAGCCAAAAAACAATAACACAATGCTACAGCTATAAACAATAGAATTTTTTTTCCCTCTTTATTGAGAGTTCATTTTCATTGAATTCACCATCTGATAGCTATCTCATGACATGTTGGCATCGTATCTGCTTTACTGTATTCTGTGTTGTAATATAAAATGTTCATTAGAAAGACAGGAGAGATAAGCTCTCTTTACAGAGCTGTTTATAGAGCAAGACTGTGGTTTGGAGCAGTTTAGTGCCAGTCTTCATTCTTCACGTGCTCAGTTCGATTCATTTGCTTGCATGCTTTTGGCTTGACAAGGATAAGGGTGATAGGGTTTGCAGTTATGTCAGCTTTTCCAAATGTGGTGATATGAAAGATATCTTCAGAATTTATGTCGAACAAGTTCATTCCTCAGCATGCTTCACCTTTGACTTCTTACTCTACTGGACAGTTGAGAGAAGATAATGTTTGAATTATTGTCAATTTCATGCTGATCACATGATTTTTTATATTACTCACACTCAAAATTAATGGATGGTCCTGAGTCTTTGCTTGTATAAGACTTTTTATTCCATTTTTGAGACTGTTGTTTTTTTCCTTAATGAGCTATAGCATGGTAAGTTGGTTCAGAGCCTTTTAAATCATTCACTTTGAAGCTAATTTTTCATTAGCGGTGATTCATAGAGCCCTGATGAGTGTGTGCTAGAGGTTAGTGTGTAATGTATGAACGCTGGCCTCTTTCTAAACGTCTAGCCAGTTCCAACCAATTACCTAATTCAATTACCTGGCAATCACTGATTAAACCCTCATGTCAGCCTCTAAAATATTCCACATTGACATGTTGCACTAAGGCACAGGAATAACAGAGCCAGTGTATTTGTGTTGGCTGGTATCGAGAACATGACATTATTTTTTTAAGTGGTGAGTCGATGAACTGCTGCATCCCACTCAATAGAAGCTCAGCCTGCAGAATGGAGACACACTGGATAATCTTGAGGTATAAAAGGGAGGCCCGGCAGACTAATAAAGCATGATCCTGTCTCCAGCCTGGCCATAGCCCAGCTCAGGGGCAACAGTCCAAAAAGGGGCCCTGCAGAATTTCATTACAAGAGAAAATGATTTGGTGGACATCTCTGCTGGCTTTGGTAAATTAGTATAGGGTGTTTCTTACTTTCATTTGATATTTAGAAAGGTTCCTGGTGACATCAGTTTCTTTTACATCAGACTTTACTGTGAGGTTGGGAGAGATTAAAATATTGACTTTTTCCCTCAATACCTGAATTTGTAAGCTCTTGATTCCATAACTGCCGATCAAAGTAGTATGAGTGAATCAATCATCTTAATGTACCAAATTGTGCTCCGTGTTGCAGCATGTAATTTTCATATAATTTACAGTTTTAATTAAGCATATCTTCATTTTTTGGCAAGGTGTTTCTTTTTTTATGTGTTTATTGTGTTTACAGCCTTGCTCAGACATTATTTTTAACAATAATTATGGCAATGCCTAAATTTGGTCTTGAAATTTCATCCCTGGGATGCCAATAAATCTTTTAAAATTGTGGGGGAATTGCACATGCTTTCAAACATTTACAATGTGGCACTTTTGGCAAAGATAATAAAAAAACAAGCAGTTAAGAATTTGGGTCCAATTTAGGCACGGGTCTTCCTGGACCTCAAAATGAAATACTTTCCAGCCTTTTTATTCATTTCCAAAAATCCAATAATGTAAATCATTCAGGCTGCTAATACTAAGCAAAAGGATAGAGATTTTTTTTTCATGCCAGAGACATTTCTCTGAAAATCTTGTTTCACAACAGAAAGACTATAAGTCTCGGTCCAGACACTTCTTGACTCATCTCTACTGACAGCCTTCTGACGACACTTAAATCAGATCAGCCCATGGTCTGGGATAATTCCCCAGTACCTGGAGGATTAAACCTCTGATTGCCTGCTCGAAGATGAAGGATAAAGATGTAGCCTCACAGAGCTGTCTTAAAAACAGACATGATGTAATAACGCTGCTGGCAGCATTTAAATCTTTTTACTCGCTAAGTGAAGTTGACCTCGTTCTTTCCCTCTTTTACTTTGTGACAGCTCATTTACTATGGTTCTGAAAGGAAGCCATATATCTCCGAATTTTAATGTTTTCTCACTCCAGTCTGAATACCTTCAGAACGGAAGGCATTTTGATGAGAAAACACAACCATTTTTAAACAAACTTGTGAGCTGGCTACAGTATGTTTCTCAGCACACAAACATATTTTCTTACTTCTGTTCTGGTGACTCTATATTCTGCAGTTGTACACACTTCCTGTTACAACAGCACATCTTTAACAGCGGTGCCCAAAAGGCAAGAGTACGTATTTTTATCATGTCGTTCAATTAGAGACACTGCATCTTTAACAGTCATTCTAAACTAACGCATTAGCGTCTCACAATTTGAGTTATCAAAATCGCTCTCTGATTTAATATAATAAAGAATTAAAAGATAATAATAGTAATTTCACCAGTCTGAGACAAAAATGAGGTTGTCGCTGTATGTTTACTTTTGAAGACCTTAATGAAGTCCTGATAAATGCTTCTCTGAAGCTGCAATTTTATCTGCACAATACTGAAAATAATGAAATTTCTGTCATTCACAAGCCGCCACATATGAACTGTATTTTTTGGTGCTGGGAACACTTGAGCGCACCACCCCCCCCCCCCCCCCCCCCCGAAAGGTCTGTAAGTCCTCTGTCGACAGAAATAAAATGAAACATAACAAGATAATAATAGGAGAGCCCAATGAACTCTGATGCTGATGAACGAAGGGATAGAGACAGAAAAGGGCTGTCTATGGGAAAAAAAATGACTTTCTGACCAGTGAATCAGTCCATGAAATTGAACTTTGGATGATTGAATGACTTGCTGCTCTTTTGGAACTGTAACAGAAAAGAGAGAAAAATGATTGTTGTACTCTTTTTTTGAGATGAGTTGATCCTTGCAATCAAATTAGACCAAATATGCGATATTGGCATGGTCTGCCATACTGTTTGGAGCTCACACATTAGCCTTAATACTTGAGACATATCCGTAATGTTAAATGTCTTTAGATGTTAGAGAGTGTCATCTGACACCACAGTGATGGACTGCAAGCACTTGTGTCCAAACCTGTGGTTGAACAACAGTGATATAAGCTGTATCGTCATGACAAGACAAATGACTTGCATTTTTGGTCTACACATGAGAAATGGTTTGAGAGATATTATGGATAACCAAGAGAAAGAATGCTGTGGTATTTTTTTTTCTGTCCACAGCAAAGCATAGTGGTTGAAAATGAATCCTGGTGACATTGATCTGGATGTCATGGTAACAAAACAAAACAAAACAAAGCAAAACAAAACAGAACAAAACAGAGCAAAACAAAACAAAACAACACAAAAACAAAGCAAAACAACTCGAAAACAAAACAAAATCTCACATTATTAAGTAATTTGAACACACATGCTGTGACAGTGTTTGAACTGTATTTCATGAACTTTTTTTCTTTAATCCAAAATTAGTACAAAATGACTTTGTCGATCATTCAGAGTGAGATTTCTTTTGTAAACTTAAACCGCCGTCTTCAAAAGCTGAAGCTCTCATAGCACTCCATAATGAAACAACTACTTCAAAACCAAGCTAGAAACTTCTCATATTCAGTGGGTGGGGAGATGAGAGAGAGAGTGTGTGTGTGTGTGTGTGAAAGAGTGGTTGAGACAGGGCAGTTTGGTTTCTCATTCCTCCCTGGCTGATGTTTAGTAGCTGAACAGCGTCTCAGCAGTGCAGTAGCTGGTACACTCAAGCTTTGTAGAACTCAGAGCTAGGAGGCATTCGCACGGTCCAGCCAGCAGCTCTCCTTCAGATCTTCATCATGAATGACATCAAGCTGGCCCTGCTGGGAAGCGAGGGAGCCGGTAAATCAGGTGAGCACTCTGCTGTCACACCGAAACTTTTTGACAGCATAAGAACAAACTTTAAGCATTCATTAAATCAAATTCAAAATCAAAATTATTCAGTGTGTGAACTGTCTGTTACATTGTTTTGTGCTTTTGTGAGATCCAGGCTTGTTCTCTGTTGTGCTCCAGTGTTTCTGTACATTAGTGTGTTTTGGGTTTACACAATGCATAGAAGAATCATTTCTGCTCCATGCACATGCTGAGAAAGCACTTTGTGTTTTTTGGAGCATGATTTTTTGGTCCTGGAAAGAGGTCACTGTTATTCAAATCATCCAAAGGGGAAATTAAAATTGATGGGTGTGACATCCAAGTAATTGCAAAAACTGATGGGAGCTTATTTTGCTTCTCCACAGCGTAGGGACACTCAGGCCCCCAGGCTGCGTACCTGTCCAGATGATGATTAAATAACCGGAAAATAATTATCCAGGGTCTCCTAAGAGCACAAATGATGTAATAGTGGACAAACACCTCTCGAGAGCGATGATGAAAGCGACGTGCAGGATGAGAGAGAGATGGTAGACATGATGGGTGGATTTGGGCAGATTTGAGTATGCAAGAGCAGGAAAGACACAGCATCGTGGCTTTATTCTAATTTCAAAAGGGAAATGAAATGAAAGCAAGCAAAAAAAAAAGAAAAGAAAAAAGAAACAGAGTTCACAAAGTGTCTACTTGTATGTGGACACTCAAGCTCTCACTTCAGTGAGAGAATGAGCCAAGATGGCTTCATAGCCCAAAAATTTAATATAGACCAGGCAGTCTGTTTACGGTATGATAGCCATAAAAATCCATAAATGTAACTGCTTACTGTGCCCAGTATACACCAGCGTTCACTACAAAGCCATTCGGCTTTTTGATCATGACCTCTTTGCACTCCTGTATTACTCTCCATATTTTTACAAGTCTTTTACAGCTTTGTTCGCTGTTTAAGATGTTTGTTGATTATTTCTAATGTTCTTCTCCTCCCTTTTATGCTCTTCGTAGCGGTTTTGGTGAGATTCCTCACAAAGAGATTCATAGGGGAATATGCCTCTGATACCAGTGAGTACAGTCTTTCACTCATTAAATGAGATGGTGGTGATATAGCCTAAATCTTTCTCATATGTCACACTTGTTCATCTCTGACTGTTTTATCTTCTTGCAGAAATGGCATCTGGCATTATGCCAACCGTCTTAACTCAAAGCACAGAATGTTATTATAGTCTGTATCTACAAGAGATTTGAACAGGACAGCAGTCTTTGTACACTGGGGCCTCCTTTTTTTTACAATTAAAAAAAAAAAACCAAAACAGACACATGCATGTACTTGTTAAGCTGATTGCAGCGTTTGGACTTGATATAAACATCAACTCAAAAAGGGAAACAAAATGGTTGGAATATATCATGTCCTGGTCAAGCAATGAACTAAAGCCATTTGTTATTCACTTGTCTCGTGTGCATACAGTGGTCTTTTGTTTTGTCATATGCAAACTCAGCCATATGATATCCAGTCTCACCACTTATGTCTAATTCCCAACTTGTCTGCTCTGACACAATATCCATGCCTGGAATTTTTGAGGCTTATCGTAATCATCGCCCCCTATTACAGCTACATGTGTATCGCATTGCCGGGCTTACTCCGCTTTCAGATGAAGTCTTTGATTTTTTTATTTACATTGAAATATCCTCTTATTTTGTTGGCCAGATTATTCCCGGAACATGTGTTTGTCGTAATACCAAGCATCTCTTTCAACTTGTTTGTTACAGACTCCTTATACCGTAAAAGGCTTTCCATCGATGGAAGACAGTTGAACTTGGAAGTCTTTGATCCGTGTTCACAGGTATGTGTTTACATCGAGGTATCTGAGAGGCCATGCCTACTCTTACAGTTATAAGGCAATATTCTCAGAGATGCTTCCATATGGAATAAAGTATGCTGTGTCCTAATGAGATTTATGAGCTCTCCCTGAAGCACAGTATGTACAATGAACAACTCTCCCTGGCTTTGAAAACTGAGCTGTGCTGTTGAACAGTCACTGCTCATGACTCCTGCATCTGGGACCTTTTTACCTCAAATGCTTTTTGTTCTTTATGATTTGCAAAAGACCAGGTTATGGGATGTGAGTGATCCAGTCTTCAGACTTTTATACCACTGTATTAGGTATTTAGTAGAAGAACCATATGTTCCAATGTTTTCTTGTTGATGTTGTTTGTTCATGCACTTTGTTCAAGGACAGTCCATTGAAAAGAAACAGCTCTGTTGACTTAAGTGACAATCACATTTCTCAAGCTCAAGAAGGTCTTTCATCACACGAACATGTCCATTGGTTCCTCTCCTTTGTTTACCTATATAACATTGTGCTGGGAGGGAATTGTAATTAGAACAGATTCAGTGTCTATCCTGTCACGTGGGCCTTCTGGGAAACTGTTGTTTTCATGCGAATCCCATGCCCCCTTTCAGAGCAGAGGGAGCAGATGTATCCTGGAGGAGCCGGTGGAGTGGGCTGATGGCTTTGTGGTGGTGTACACCATCAGCGACCGCATGTCCTTCCTCAACGCCAAAAACATCCTGCACCAGATCAAAGAGAGCCGCAGAGAGACCTGCAAGGGGTGAGTCACACTGTGACCTAATGACCTCAGGATTGGCTGCAATCGGGAGACCAGGCTTTGATGAATTAATGGATACCATTTGGGGGGACTGGGACGGATTGCTATACTCATGAATCTATGCAGCACACTGGAAATTGCATCATTACAAAATTCCACCAAATTAAGTTTTCAGTCAGGCAATTTTACAAAACCCCCTTCAAAAACAAATACAATCCCAATTCAAGACAGGTAAAATGAATTAAACATAGGCTCAAAGTGCATGATAGCTTCTTTAGGGAAAATCATTTTTCTTTAAGTACAGCTGAGTCAAATGTATACACTTTTCTCCTCCATACAAAGAAGTCAAGCATTTCAACATGTAGGCAAGGGGTTGTGTGTCAGCTGAACATTTGTCACTTAAAAAGGATTTGCAGACAATGGTGGTGAGAGTGTGAAGCCAGGCAACTGAAGCCCATTAAAACTCTCACACTTGGCAAATGAGATCACGTGAGGGGCCAGGGCTCAGCTGAATCTAATGTGTTCTCTCCAACTTGTTCCCAGTAGTTAGACACTTAACAATACAGTTGAGAAAAAGAACCCCCAAAAACACTGTTTTTCAGCATCTTTTTCCACTAAAAGCTCTCTGTGTGTCATCACATCATCTTTTTTCTCCAGTGGTGGTCTATTATCAACACTCACTGTGCTTGTATTTGTGTGTCTGTGTATGTTAGAGTTTATTATTGTTGCAGTTCCATTATAATGATAATGTGAATTCCTGATGCAGTCCATCCTTAATCATAGCAGTTTCTATATTGCGACAATGTCTGTGGGTTTTTACAAGTAACAAACAATGCACTTCTAAATCAGCAACCAGATAACGCATACGTTATACTCCGTGTAATCACTGCCCTTCAAGTGAGGGTAGGGACACTTCAGCTACAGTGAAAACAACATCAGCAATTTTTTATGTCAGAAATAAATGAATGAATTTCATTTGATTTGAACAGAGAGGTGGACATACCCATTTGCCTTGTGGGGAACAAGCAAGACCTGTGCCACAGTCGTCAGGTGAGTGAGGAGGAAGGTCGCTGTTTGGCCATTGAGAACAAATGTCTCTTCCAGGAGGTTTCTGCTGCAGAAAACTACTTGGAGATTTCCAACCTATTTACGAAACTCATTCGCCATGTGATGGACTATGTGAAGTACAGGGCGGACCGAAGGCGATACAGCGGTTCCAAGTCCATGGCTAAGCTCATCAACAATGTCTTTGGTAAGAGGAGGAAGTCCGTTTGAATGAGAGGTGGGACCAGTCCCTGAGAATGTGTTGGCCTCACTTAAATAATCAACTTAAACCAGCCATCCATTTACATTTGCTGCTGTTTTTGGGGATATTTCTCTAAGTATGGCCAGCATTCATATATATATATTTTAAAAAAGTACTAAACCAGCCCAGATGTGAAAAGGGATAATATGAAAAAGTACAGCACTGCTGTATAGCAGAATACTGTGGCGCTATCGCATTATTACTGTGGTGTTGATACAAAAAGGAGCTTCAGTCGATACCACGTCTGAAACCCAATAACTACCCAGACTCCATTTCCTTTACTGCAGCAGCAGAATCAGGAACTGTGTGTCTTAAAGAGTGCAGTACCAGATGCATTGTAAAATGTCCTTAAAATACATGGATGCAATGCCTGAGACCGGCATTTTATTCTGGTTCTATTATGCAGGAAGAAATGTCCTATTCAAATAACATTTTCATTTTCTCTCTTCCTTCTGGGTGTATGTAAATACAAGACTACCATACAAACACTGTCTTAAGCATGTCAAAATCAGAGCATAACTGCTCATATTCTTTCCTATTCTAGCATGTGAGTACCTTTAATTTGAATGCAAATGTGTCTGAAAATATTTTAAGACTGTGAGGTATATCTTTTCACTTCAAAGTACTTTGAGTATTCCTCTCTCTCTTTAAAATCCTAATTCTGTGAGTTTACATCAAGAAATACACAACAGAGGCTAACTTTCATCTTTCTGCCTTGGCTGCAGTAATGAGTTGACAAATATGGGTAAAATTATTTTCAAGTAACAGCTTATGGCAAAGGACTTCAATTAAATCTGTGTTTTATTCTGCTGTACCTCTCTGATTTTCACTTGTTGTAAGAAGAGCACAGTACTGGCAAAAAAAACAAACAAACAAACAAAAAAAAAGCCATAATAAACCAGCAGTTATGGATTGCAAAAATGTCATGTACCACATGTAGATGTGTACTGTTATTATTTTAGAAACAAATCTCCAGCATGATTAAACACAGAGTGATTTAATGCTGTCAGTGTTTATTTACTCTGATATTAAGTTTATTAGTTTTGATTACCTTGCCATTATTTACTGCATACATGGAATTATACATCAGTGTTTGGAGACTAACACATTCATTATTTCGCTTTGTAAGTTATTTCTGAAAATGTGGTCAAATGTTTGTGAATACACATATAACTAACAACCACTTTCACGACAGATACATTCAAATGAAAAGTACCTGGGTTGTTGCCTTGAACTGTATCTACCCCGCCCACCCCAACTAAAAATTGGTGGAACTATTAAAAAGGATGATACTTTTAACAAACAATATCCAACAAAATTGCATACCTTATGATTTAAATACATTTATGTCCGTATCCACTATAATATTTGATACCTTTTAAACTAATGTCCTGTTAAATTCTGTTAACAGAAAGCATGTTTTTTTTAGTTATTTTACAATATTATCTAGGTGATCCATTTCCCTCTCGTAATTCGACGTGTAGGCTAGGGACACTAGGTACCTTCGAAAAATATCTTGTAGTGCTGTAATATTCCACTAGATGGAGACTTATACGCACTGAAATATGAATGTCACACACAAACATTTGAAGCTGATGTAGTACGACAAATCAAGGTACATGAATCTCGTATCTTTGTGTTTCGAAATCAGTTTTCAGCATGTTACATCAGTCCAGTCCCTAGATTTAACCATATAGGCCTGAATAACCGTCGTTATAGCTTTTAGTGCACTGGATGGTAACTTTGAAATATGAAAATATGAAGTTGCTGCATTGAAGAGGGGTGTATACATTTACCATTACAAATTTACCAAGACGCGAAAAGTAAAACAGTACACAGACTACTCCTGAGCAAAGTAAATAGGCCTAAACGCAAAAATAACCACATGCCGATGAGTTACCACAAGGCCAAATTAAACCTTCAGAACGAAGTAAAAGAAGTCATTTTAAGTGTTCATAAGCCCCACTGATTTTTGAAAAACTAGTGGAACACATCCTCAGCAGAGCAAAAGGTGACACCAGTAAGGTGGTGCATTATAACTAAATGCAGTGAAAGGAGAACAACCAACAAACCAACAAACAAAAGCCAAGTTTGAATTATTACAGCAAATTCAATGGCGCACAACAACACCTGCTACCTAGATTGTCATATTTTACAGGAAATATGACTTGTACGTCTAGATATGTATTTCAGTTTCGTAATTTTGCTGGGACATTCTGTTTTCTTGCGAACTACTATGTGGGATACAATTTATATTACGGAGCAATACATGCTATAACAATATCATTTTTGTGAATGGGAATTCTTGCCCGTTGTGTTTTTCAAATACAACAAAAATTGAGGGACATTTTCCTTTGTTTCCTTTATGACAACTGAACAAGTCCCTTTCCGGCTACCGTAGTTGCGAGCTCCTTTCCTCGAGGGAGAAAAGTTTGCAAAGTGTCGCAGCGTTGCATCTAAAATGCCTGTGTTCAGTGACTTGCTGCTTTCGGACAGCCACATCTGGGCAGTCTCTACTTATTAATGGGCGGTAAAAGTATGTCTATCAGAAAAGGTATTGTAACATTACTTGTAAGCTTGATATAAATTATGAAAATGTTAAGCTAGTTTGTTAACGTATGGTGTTGTCATGGCAACACATACCTGAGCCTCAGGGCTATTTGCATAAACTAAAAGATAGCAAAATAACTTAAAATGTCATGTCTTAATATAACAGGTGTCTAGTTAATTAGTTGCTTTTATGTGTTTCAATACAATGTCGTGCTTAAATTATATAAAATATATTCTTGACATGGATTCTTTTGGATTTTTGCTTTTGGCAGGTGAGTGTTGCTAACTTCCAACCTTCACATAATGAGAAAATTTTGGCTAACTTGCTAACAAATAGTATCGATCTCAGCTAGGCTAGTTCATGGTTTCTATTATCAGAGTAAACTTAACGTTATTAACCAAGTTGAGGGATGGTCATTGGCAAAATGTTGATGTCATTCAGAGCCTGTTTAGTCTGACTCAACCAGTAATCACTGTCAGACATATGTACTTATGTAGGCCATGCCAGTATTCCAGGAATTTATACTTGATTTATCCTCAAAATTCCCTGAGGGTATACGACGGATTCAAAATTCCCTATCAGTGCAGCTGGCTAGAAGTTTCATTTTACAGCAAGCACAGCTGACGTTTTGTAGCATCACTGAGTGCTAAAACCCGTATTATTATTAAAGTTCAATGCCAGATAATTATATTTATGTGGAATAGGTTACACGAAGTTAATGACTACTTAGGTTAGATTTGAATAATTATGGGCTTCAGGCACCTTAATACTGATTGCAGTTGCAACATAGACTGTCTTAGGTTGAACTGCAGAGCACCCAGTCTCACCACCATAAGTGTTATGTTGAATAGATGGTGTTCTTACTTGAGATAAGGAGAACAAGATTAAGAAGTTAATATCTCTCAGAAAGAGATTTCATGAAATAACATTTCAGGCACCTTGCTTTGTGACATCATACCATACAGCTTCAAAGTGGTGCTTTATTTCTAGTTAGTGTTTACTGTTAAATGAAAAATAGCCATTTGATATTAAAAAGTTTTGACATTACATATTATGCCCTGAAGTGTTCTGAAAACAATCCAATACACTATTGTTGGCTTTTTGATACTATGTAATCTAAGATAAATATTATCTTAGCAATTTATGTACTTTTTTTTCTGAATTCAGCATAGTTTCTTTAACCCCTTACCCCTCCTCTTGAAATTGTAGCTGAAATAGTGATCTATTGAAATTGAAATTGAATAGCTCAGACAGAAATGTAAGTTACTTGGTATCTGCATTCATTTCTCTAAATAAAGATCAGGCTGGTCAAATCTTAAGAAAGTTGTTTTTGAATCTCTCCAGCCTTATCTCCTGGTAACATGAAAATCCTCAGAGCAAGTGAAGGAATTTGATCTTCCTTCAAGAACAAGTTTCCTCAGCCACTTAACTTCAGTATAGACGACATAACTCGAGAATAGCAGGAGAGCTTGTGAATGCTCCTTAAATGGTTTGTTTTCATGGTTACTAATGTTTTGTCCTAAATTAGACACAAAGGGACGTCCTACAGTTTTCTGGGTGCCCTTAATTTTACTTAGCCATATTCATTCTCTTAGGTAATTGAATACTGCTGAGAGGCATTATTTCATTTATCACACAACAGTCCCATGAGGGTTACATGTAAAACAGCTTCAGAATAAAGGTATCCGTCTGTCATATTTCTCTCTGAATTTGATGTTCGGTTGGATGTAAGCTTTCTGACTCATTTTTTGTGACAGACAGATTTGTGACAGAGTATGTTTTTCATTAAGGGCGTGAATTGGATTCCAGCTTCAAATGAATTTTTTCCCCCTGTAGCTTGTCCCCATAGTGCACCTCTTTATTTCAACCCTACTTTAACTTCCAACCTCTTGATGTTAACCTCCCTTAAATACTATTTGTTCTTGATAACTTCAGCATTGTCCTGACATTTTCTTATCCTTCTCAATCCAACCATTTCAGTACACTGAGTAAACAGTAGACTTGTGTACTCCTCTTAAAAGAATGTTCCCATCCATTGTCTTCACATTGCCTTGACGATTGACTTTAAGACTCAAAGTGTTAAAAATTTCCTTTGATCTTTATAAACTAATTATGACACAGACTCTTTGAAACAGCCTTAGGGTACATAGTGGAACAGCTGTAGACTCTTAGAATGACAATTATGTATGAAAAAAACCCATCTCTTCCAAGGATATTGTTTGTTTTGTCAGTCACAACATGCATAAGACAACACACCACAACATTCAAGTCAGGTGTCATTAAAACAGTATTTGCAGTCTAACCATGCAATATCTTCCCTCAGCAGGTAATGCAATTCTAGGCTTCATTAACAGTTGTTAGCTTGTGCTTTGTCATCAAAGCCAGCTGTCAACAAATAGTTACAGTTGATGAGAATGAAATATTTAGTCAGAAAGACTCTTAGCCTGCCCTAAATCCTAATGATATATTTTGACTGACATCATCATATTGCAAAACACGGAGAATTAAGATTTTATTTGCTGGGCTTTAACCTCATTGCTTCATATCCATCAAAGCAGGACATAGAGTGTTTCTCTAACCATTTCTTAAAACCGTTTTGTCTTTCCATATAAAACAGCAAAGCAGTGAAGAAGTCAAATATCAGCTGTAAGCCCAGATGACAGAGAAACAGTCTATGCCCTGTGTTTTACAGTCTTCTGCCACTGTAGTCTGTTCATGTCATTTCATTCTCCAGAGGAGAGGGCTGAATTTGTAAGGCACAGAAAGAGAGGGAAAGAGCTGAGAACTCTATCCAAGCCTAGAATTATCTCTGTGTGTCCAGACATCATTCCCATGTCACATTTAATTTGCACTCTGGACTGAAACACAGCATCTCTGTAGCAGTTGAGGAAAACTATGCGCATTTCCGTTTGCAAACAATTGGTAAATAGCACTAATGGGCTTCTGACAGTTATGGCAGAGGAGTGACAGATGCTGTGGGAGAGGATTGATTGCTGACATTCTATCTTCTATAATTACTTTCCTCTAAATGCTTACAGAGATGTGAAAAGCATGAGGAAGCACATGGTATCTGACTGGTTGGATACACACTGGGGAAAACCAGGGTGTCAAAGATTTTTTTTTTTTTTTTTCAGTTTAGTTTGATTACTTGTTTTTTCATGTTGACCTATACACTGTATACACTGAAATGTTTTTGTCCTTGCAAAAAAACAAGTGACATGTCATGGAGGCCAAATTATTTTAGTGATATGTTGGTAACTTTTAACCAATGTTGACAATGAGCACAATTTTCCTTGTGTGCAGGTCTGAAGGGTAGGGGTGAGTGATAGCTGATATGGCGTTCATACAGACTTCAGCAGCCTGGTAAGCTTACATGTGTAATTTAACCTAAAGGTACCTTAAAGCACAGACCATTGTCTTCAGGTGTCGGAGAAGTATGATCTAAACATTTCATCACAGACACTGGGTCATCAATCTTTGTTCTTTCTCCACTTTCTTCTTTTGGAGGCTTCTGAAATAGGCCATGTCATTTTAAATTTAGACTTTGTGACATTAAGCTGTTTGATTAGATTTTGCCTGTCTTGATTAGCCTATATCAAAATGCTTGCCAAGTTTCTTTTTAATTAATATCTATCTCACTCTACAGTTGAGGGCTTTTCAGAATCAACAATTATGCTGCCCTCTTACCGTTTACAACCTGATAATGTTCTGAGACGTCCCCAACCATATTTCATCTTTTTAATAGCTGGACTTATTTGATTTTTTAAGTTACGTGGCAGTGTTTGTGCTCTTTATCAACTGACAGCTTTGAAGATTTGCCGGTTTTAAGGTCAGACGCCTCCCTGACATGGCCGTGGTATCTCATCTCCCATTACCTATCCCTACACTTGGCCCAAACGGCCTGGCTTAGCCCAGCTCCTCTGTGATACACTCATCACATGCCTCCGTCTCCCACAAATGAACTGTGATTGAGGTGATTGCGATTTCCAGGCCCTGTCACAATCGTTTTGATTAGCAAATAGATGGGAGATAATGGGAGAGACAGTCCTGTTATGAGAGCTCTGTCAGCGAGAAGATAATGCACCAGAGTGAGGAGGTTAAAGACACCGCTTCCTTGTTAATAATTAATTGCTGTCCGTGTGGCTGATCCACTCCACTGCCCCCAGTCATCACTTGATAATTGCTTTACATTTAATTTGGCTTGAGAGAGCGATTTTCAAGCTGAGTAAATTGTGCTTAATGTTAAAATTCTTTAGGCACCAGGTTACTTTAGAGATACATTGTATCGAGGCTAAGTTGTTTCAGTTGTTTTTAGTCTCGGAAAGGTTTTGTGCATATCTGTTTGTAGAAATATGTTCTCAAATGCTTTGTGAGTTATTAATTATCATAACTGGTGTACTGTATGTGAATGTTTTTATGTGTAGGCCTAAGAATTTTATAGCTTTATTTATCATTGATGTAGCTACACTTTGCTCAGGACAGTGTCTCATTCCAGGCACTTCCATAGGTTACATCTTTCTTTCTGAGAGAAAATTAAATGCCATAGGAAACACACCGTTTACGGAAAGCAGACATACTGTCACCTCATTTACATGCTTATCAGAGCTGTTTCCTGTGTTATTTTCCACAAGTTTTAAAAGAACAAACAATCACAATTTTGGATCTTGTTTATGCTTGCAATTTATAAAACTATAAAGTCCTTCATCTCTAGATGACACAGACAGATGTTTCTTGGGCTGGCAAGAAAATGGCCTCCCAGTGGACCCGCGGGAACAGCGCAGAGAAAAAAGTCCCTCACACTCGTATGGAGGATGAGGCCGACATCCAGGTACTGCTTTCCTCCTCTAGGAATGCAGTCATGACCACCTGTCTTTACATACTGACCCACCCTTCTTCAATCACAGTGCCCCCACCAGGCCTTGGAGACAGATCACACCTTTTCTTGCTTTTGATTGGCCTCGTATCACGAGGGATTTCTAACTGCTGTCTTTGCCAAATCCGCAGCAGGCAGTGCTCAGCCTTGCATGCACAGAGATAATGATCAAGTTAATTAGACCTGAGATTGAATGAACTGCGGCAGCAACTTAATCATTTGTAACTTGATTAGAAATACTATATTCTCCAACTCTAGAGACTGGTAAACTTGAAAATTAAGTTCTGCTTTAGGATTCAGGTCTTGAGTTAATGGAGTATCAGAAGCTGTAAAATAAACCCACTCTCTCATTGTCCCCATTAAGCGAGTGGTCGTCTTTTTGTTTTTTTTTTGAGTACTGTCACAGAATTTTAAAGGAGGATGTTTTATACTTACCTCACAGGAGCTCTTTATTTATTTTTTTTTCACAGAAAATTTACATGTTTG
The DNA here is from genome assembly GCF_902362185.1 of Chanos chanos. Taxonomy (NCBI): domain Eukaryota; kingdom Metazoa; phylum Chordata; class Actinopteri; order Gonorynchiformes; family Chanidae; genus Chanos; species Chanos chanos. The sequence goes on from NC_044496.1 coordinate 18,273,573, forward strand.
GGAGGAAATTAGGTCAAGGTAGTTTTGGGGTCGTCTATGAAGCCACTCATATTGAAACACAAAAGAAATGGGCCATTAAAAAAGTGAACAAAGAAAAGGTAAGTGCACCATTACTGTGTTAAACATAGAATTTCGTCGTTTCTCAAAATTTCTCATCCTTGCTCATCAATTTTTATCCATGCAGGCTGGACGTTCTGGGGTAAAACTTTTGGAACGGGAAGTAAGCATTCTGAAATGTGTGGATCATGACCACATTATACATTTGGAGGAAGTTTTTGACACTCCGAAGGTATCTATCCTTCAAAAATGTGTACTCACATAATTGCAGACAGCACTGTTGGTACTTAATTCATCCTCTTTATCAGCATGCCATGTACAGCATTATTGTTTGCTGGGCCAATAAAATCATGACTTTGTCAGACTTGTTGTCTTTTTAACATATCATGATGTTGACAGATGAATTACTGCTTTTAATGATAAAGGGAAGGAAACATACTTGGTGTACTGGTTAAATAACTGTGCACTAGTGTGTAATTATTCTGCTCTGCAGTGGCGCATGTCTTTAAGGGGAAAGAACACAGTGTCTGTGTGAATATGTGTTCCAGAGGATGTACCTGGTGACTGAGCTCTGTGAGGGAGGTGAGTTGAAGGAGCTTCTGCAGAAAAACAAGTATTTTACTGAGGAGGAGACCAGACACATTATCCGTAGCTTGGCAGAGGCCATCGCTTACCTGCACAAAAAAGGTAGATTTCCCAAATACATAGACCCTTTCTTGCATGTTGGAAAACAATTTTTCACCTTTTATGGATGACAGCATCTGAATTTTCCACATCTCTTGTAATTAAATGCTGATTTAATTGAATTATTTTAACAAAATTGCTCTCAACGAAAATTGTTGTAAGTAAATTGTGCTCTGAGATTTTGCAAATTGGTCACGTCATAGCCATCAGATGTAGGACCTAGCTGCTTTGTTCTCATTGACATCCGATGGTGATTATGATGATCACCCATACATTATGGCTCTGTCATTATAGGTCTAGGCTTATTTTAATAAGGAGATAATAATGAACAACTGCCAGACTAAATATCAACCCTTTTAAATTGAGTCTGAGGGGTTTATTTGAAGACGCTCTCTTATTTTTTTTTTCCTTCTGGTGAAATCTCCAGTTAGAGGTAATTTAGGACGTTGCTTGGCAATGAGACACCATTACATGGGGCTAATGAGTCATTTACAACGAGCTGGGGAGGAATACTGATTAATAGTTGTGTTTTCTAAGAGTCCCTGAGCCCTGGTGTGCTTTACATCTAGGACAGCTAATGATGCCAGCTGCAATGTATGGACTTGGCTCTGTAGCACGTACGTTATGATATGTATAATTACTCACACAAACCCCTCATAAATTTCTTTATTCCCATTCACACTTAACATCACGCAAGTACTCAGCATGAATTGTAGATGATAGTGCTATCTAATGAGTGCTGGAGTGTGTGGTCAGATAGAACATGTTGGTTCAGCTGCCCTGTATTGGTTTTACATGCTGGCTACTCGCAGTGTTGTGTGGTACATGTTTATGACTTACCAGTTAAAGTTTTTATTTTCATACAGGTATGGAATGTAAGTCAGATGTTTTATAACCAGTGCTGACTTATCCCAGCATTCCTGGTTTTATTATCATGTTATTATTTACTTCCTTATTTGCCTAATTAACTTATGTAATTTATTCCATTTTAATCACTCTACTATTAGTATAACACACTACAAATGATAATATTTGCAAACATGCAGGCTCTGAATAGTAATACTTAGAAATAGATTTACTTTTTGACTTTAATGACTTCAGTACTGTTTCTCTTTTTATAAAATGGCAAGTTGAATCAGTCCTATTCACTGCGTGAGTCAATGCATTGCCCACTATTTTAATTCCACTGTAACGATGAAAAGAGGCTCTCTGTTCTTAAAGCCATGCTAATAGCCATCTCCCTCTGTCAGACGTTGTTCACCGGGACCTGAAATTGGAAAACATTCTTGTGAAGAGTTATCACCATGGTGAGGATAATGGCATGATCAATATCAAGGTGAGTGCGTAACACAAACTGTCAAAGTTTCCTAAGGCACGTGGCATTCAGGTTGGGACAGGTCCTCAGGAGGCTCCTCTGTTGTTTTGTTCTCCTGCTGTCATCTTATCCTCATTTTCTAACTGCTTTTTAAATACTGTCTCATTATGGCAGACCTCCCACGGAACTCATTTTATATCATACTTTAAAAGAATCAAATCAAGAGCATTTTTCAAGACAAATTACCGCTCAGGCCCAGCACACTGTGTGCATTGATGGAAGCCAGCTGAAGCAGCTACCTGGAGTGCCAGTTGAAACAAGACAGGACTGCGGTATAAATCATACACACAGGGCTTAAAGACTGCGCTGTCCTGGCCCAATATAAAAGGCTTTTATCTGGCAGACGGTGGTCATCTCTCCTGGATATTTATCCCGCCTGCCCCTAACGGCTGTGTGAAACCATATATACTGCTCATATGCATTATTCATCTGGGCCAAAGAGAGGCTGCACTAGGCTCCAGCCTCACACATAAGCCCGTCTAGACCATAAATATTATAATTTAGGTGTAGACAGATAAAGACATTAAGAAGGTACCGTGATCAACTACGGTTTGTCACCCTTACTGATATAGTCCCATAGCACATAGCAGAGCTTAATTATGAAAAGCTGTAAAAGAATTAAAGAAGGAAAACAGCTTGTTGATCGTATATTGCTTGAAGCCTTGATGTGTTTGTGTGTGTGTATGTGATCGACTCTGTCTTTGTGTGTGTGTGTGTGTCTGTGAGTGTATGTGTGCCTCTGCTATTGTCACATGTATGTAACGGATGCCTGTCTGCTCCTATTCCAGGTCACAGACTTTGGGTTGTCGGCACAGAAGGGTGGAGTGGGCAGTGAGAACATGCTGCAGTCTACGTGTGGAACTCCCATTTATATGGGTATGACACACACACAAACATTCACAGCCTGTCTGCTCACACACACCAGAGCGCACCCTCTGCTTGTCATCTCCTGAGCTAATATAGGATGGTACGCTAAAGTCCGCAAGGGAACTGATTAAAAATCGGCAGTGCGCAGGATTGACCCAATTTAACTAATGCAAACTTGCCATCAGTTCAAAAAAGAGAGCTGCAGCTCAAAAACTGCAGACGACATTAATCATCTGACATGAAAATGTGTGTTATTCCTGACACGTGTCTTTGCCATCTCAGCACCTGAAGTGATCAATGGTCATGAGTACAGTCAACAGTGTGATGTGTGGAGCATTGGTGTTATCATGTACATGCTGTAAGTGCCGGTGCTATATTCTCTCCTTCATATTTCTGTCTCTCACTTGGCACACTATGCTATGCAGTTGGTTTGCTCTATTTTGGAAATGTGGAGTATTCATTGACTGTGTGGTGATGTCGCTCTTCTACAGGCTGTGTGGAGAACCTCCATTTATGTCCAGTTCTGAGGAACGGCTGTTTGAACTCATCAGAAAGGGAGAGCTCACCTTCTCTAGCCCTGTGTGGGACACCATCAGCGATGCTGGTGACTATATCATCTTAGCACTGCAGAGTTCTTCTTCTTCTTCTTTTTTTTTTTTCATGAAATTTGGTAGATAGTGAGCGCTTATTGAATGTTTTACAGCCAAAAAGGTGTTGCACTGTTTGCTGAAAAAGGACCCAGCCCACCGCATCACAGCCAGTGAGCTGCTTGATAACCCGTGGATCACAGTAAGCAACTGATCCTTTTCTTCTCAGTGTAACCGTCTCAGCAACACTCACCAAAAGAATGACACCTTACACGTCTTAAATACCGGCTAATGTGTGTTTCTCCATGTTAAGATATGACTAATGTTTTAGGGTCTAACTGTAGCTGTGGCTTACAGGGAGACACCTCCACCTCAACTACACCCACTAACGTGTTGGAGATGATGCGTCAGTTCCGTGATGCGATGAAAGATGGAGAGAGTGATGAGCTGAGTGCGGGGTTGAAGAGCCTCTCTCTCAGTCACTCTCAGGACAGTCTGAGTGAACCTGCCGCCTCCCCGCATGTTCCCTCACCCACACCAAGCCACAGCCAGAGAACAACCAGAGCAGAGGGCAGCCTTGCGCCAGACACAGACAGCCACAGCAGCAAGCCTAGCACCCCCAGCAAGCAGGTACATCGTTTGTTTCCATGAGGCCCTTAGTGCCTGTCTGTGTGGCCTCCCTGCAGATATCCAACAGTCTGTGTCCTCACCAAACAGACACCATGCTGCATAAAACCCTTTTCTAAATCAATGACAAAGCATGTGTCTTCTTCAGGCATTCAGTATAGATTCTATGTGGCATTTATCATTATGGTATAATCCATAAAGTTTCCAAAAAGACATCACACATCAGACCGTAGGTGTTGTCATTGCCCATTGTGTTGTACTCTGTGTGTGAAATGTTTTATGTGTTATACATAAACACACAACTATAAGAATATGTTTACGTTCAATAGCATAAACGTAAGCTTATTTGTATCTTTTTAATAACATAAATGTTATTATGGCATAACATTGTTTATATAAATCAGAAGAGATAGGCTAGGAAGAGTGGTCTTTATTTAATAGTAGTATTTATTTAATTATCTCAAGTCTTTTTTTTCCCCAAGAGATTGTTTAAAGTACTTATCATTTCTGGTGTCACTCTTTTAGCGTAAGAAAAAGAAAGCTGTTGCTTCTTCATCTAACGGTGTGAAGAGAAACGGATCCGTTGGAAAGAGCTCCTGCGCACAGAGTCAGCCGACTGCACAGGTCTGTCCTTTCCATGTATTTAGCTCTCACACTGCTGGCATCTCATCAGCTGCAACTGATACAAGGCAGACAAGAAACTGCTGCCAAAAATGTTTAAGAATTGTGGTCTCTTAAACATCAGAAAACAATCAAAAATAGTTACTGTCAGATATAGCGTTCTTAATTTTTAACACACGTTAGAAGAGGAGAACTCGACACGAAATGAAGGTTTTGAAACAGCCACTAGATGGTGCCAGAATTACCTTGGAGGCGTTGAAGGTGTCGTACAGAATAGCAGGCAGAGTTGAAAACAGTGTTTGTTGTACTTGTATGAGATGAATGTGAGTGTCTTATCTTTGCAGTCCCATACAGGTTGTAAACCCTCTGGTCAGTCGAGCGCAAAGCAGGTCAACCCACCGGACAAGATTGAGAGCAGTCCCTCTGCTGTGGGATCCGCTTCCAAACCAGCAGCCGGATCAGAGAAGTGCGAGGTCCCGGCACACGCCCCCGCCTCCGCCCCCGCCCCTGCCCCCACCGGTGCCAGAGCTGGACACTGTTCCCCTAAAGCAGCCACCAGCACAAAAGCCAAAAAGAGCAGCTAGGCCCCAGCTGCTGCATCAGTTGATGTTGGTGGAGCAGCCGCGGCAAGTGCCAAAGCAGAAGAGCGCAGTGCACGGGCCTCACAGGGGCACGGCGAGGCTGCTGGACAGATGAGAGTTTAACCACTTCAACCAGATTGCTGTGCTTTGTCAGAGTAGCTATACACTGAAGTTTGCATCCACCATTTATCTGTGGAGAAGGATGATATGACCCTTCAGCCTACTGTTGGTGACCTCACATTGTTGCACACTTTTTTGAATGATGTGTAAATAGTGTTCATCTCAAGGATGAATTCTGAATGTCAGCAGACTGGAGAATGTGAGTGGCACAAGGTTGAGAGCAAAGATGGAAACAAGTTTTATTCTTGATGTGGGGACATGAGAGACACTAAACGCTTTTAGAGCCCACTGGGACCTCACAAAGAAGAACTTATTCAGCACGCGTTACCTAACAATATTGTTCGTCTTCACCTTGTCCACAATCTGTGAATACATTGTATAGTTTTGAAGTTTTAAAAATTTGAAAAGAGATCTGGAGACACTGTTTAAAGTTTGCTGGGTAAAAAATGCTTATAGTTACTGTATGTTTTGTATGATTTGTAGGTGGTATCCAGGGTCATTTTGGATAGCTAATATGAGCTTCTGGCTGTTAGGCTTTGGAGCTCCAAAACTTGTTTTAAGAGGGCTGTAAGAGAATGCCTTGCTTTGACTTCTGAGTGGTGTACGGGACATAGTTTTCATGTATGAGGAGGTGTAATAGATAAAGTGAGAACAATATGATGTGACAGATTAAATTAAATATAACTACTCGGTGTATTAAGTATTACTACAGCCCATCAACAGTGACTTTGATCAAGAGTGGAGCTTAAGACTATTTGTTGATTTTAAACTGCATACGAGTAGTATTTAGTTCACTGAAGGAAATGGTGATGGTCTTTTTGTTGTTCTCATTAAAGAACCATAAAAGAACTATTTATAAGCAGTAAAAAATCATTAATTATTTTGTTTTGCCAAACTGTTAATAATTTTACAAAGTATATAATTAATTTGAGTAATATGTATCAACTGTGAAATGTTATAAACGTGAGTAAAAGAATGAAAGGTGCCATAGTGGTTTTAACTATGTGGTATGAATACAGACAGCAGGCAAATGGATGGTTAGTCACCTTGAAAAGTGCCAGATTGGGTCTTGGGAGGAATGGGACTCTAATCTTGTTTGGATGGGCAATGAAAGCAGCAGGGGATACTTTGAGGACTGCACCATTCAAGCACAGGTCTCCCTGCTGTAGAAAGAATAATCCCCAGTATGGATACAATATTAAAGTAGTCAAGCATAACTCACAGAGGCTGTATTAAAATCCAGCTCTTTGCATCTTAGGTGAAAGTGTGTAGACACTGAGCCTTGTCTGAAGCTGTGAGAGAGAGAGAGAGAGAGAGAGTGAGAGAGAGAGGCTAGTGTTACAACTGTCTCTTTAAACCTTTTGAGAGGCAAGTGCACATCCTGTATCTCTTGGTTATTTTGTACCCTAGCTTTGAAACTGTTGTCATGGCTCTGCTGCACCCACTGTAGGTATCAGTTTATTGTTGAGAGTTTGATGGCATTTTACCCCCTCATCAATAAAACCTACTGTGTGTTTAATTACCATCAGGTCAGCTTTTTTATTCAGGAACGTAGCACCATATACATTGATGTTTTTTGTGCTTAACATCGCATATTATAATGAATTGATAGAAATGAAATCATAGTGTCATGATTGTGCTGTTTGACCTTTGAAGGGTAAGACCTTTGTCCAGCACCATTGATCTGCTGTGTCTGGATTGTTTAGACTGCGTGTTGAATGCAGGGACACCTGGGGGTGGGGGGGCGTGGGGGTACACCCAAGAGGATACCACAGGGTGGAGCTATAGAGAGCATTAAGCAAATTCGTCTCTGTTACAACCAGGTGGATTTGACCACAATAGCCTGGTGTTCAGTTTCATGTGTTTATGTGGTTCATGCTCGTGTGTGATGGATTGAGTCATTAAATTACTATAGCATGTGAGTGTATGTGTTACTTATACATGATGGATCATCCATAATCAGAGCTCCCACCAGTCATTTAGAAATTAACAGGAGAAACCAAACCGTTCTGCAGGGTAGAGCCAACTGTTTTGACTAAAAAAAAAAAGAACCGAAGATAACAATGATTCATACAGTTTGAGGACCCACCACCCTCCCTTAAAGTCCTGAACTGAATTTGCCTAAGGTTGGTTTAGACAACCTGCTGTATGGCTAATGTGATGTCAGAGGCAGAGATGGGATTTCAACATATGGTCTTCATTTTCTCATGCCAGACTTTTAATTCATTATAGTGGAGAGAAAATCTCCAAATTGAATTGTGCTAGCGGAATGTGACCTGCAGTAAATTATGCAAGTGCATCTGAAGGCCTTAGGGAAAGAGAAATTTAAAAGATTGAAAAACTTAGCAGAAGAATGGATGGGCAATATCTTCATATTCTTCTTAGCAGTGACATAGGGCTTTAATCTATTGGCAATGCTGTTTTTTTTTTTTTAAGGAGCGCTATAGACATTTTTACAAAGCGACGTTTTCTGCCAAAAGAAGGAGTGCACAACAATCAGGAGAGCATGACGTCTAAGAAAGGGCCGTTTGTTTGCAACAAGCCATGGAAGCAGAGAAAATTAGAAAGGCGACCAGTTGGAACTAGGTATCGGCCTCCTTCTTCTTCTCAACTGCTAACCCTGACAGATGGGACCGGGTGGCGATGGGGGTAGGGGAAGGATTAAAACTTGGTAGCTCCTTTTAGATCTTAGAGGTGGGTGCAGGGGAAGGAGTGTGGAGACGTGGCATGCAGTGTGACTCCAGGGGTGTGCAGGGGTGCGGCGGAGCTAATGTCAGAGGATGCCCCCACCCCACCAGACCCAGCATCTCTCGCGGCCGGAGACAGGGGAGCGGCATCTCAATAACCTTAATGGAGCCTTCCTTAATTAATCGGCTCATCTGCCGAGACCCGATACCTGCAGCTGAGATCCCCCCCCCGTCCAATGCACAACATCCTCGCTGTGTTGCCTGTGACATTGTAGTAATGAGCTAATGCAGCTACAATGTCACAGAAATGTTGTGGGGACGACGGTATCTGTGGGGACTCATCACACGCGCTCGTGTCCCTGATCCCCCTTCAGTTATGTACATCCCTCTTTTAAACCAAAGGTTGAGACCGCTTTACAGCACACCTCTCCCAAATGAAACAGTGACAAAATGGTGCCTAAGAGGAGGAAAGGGAGGTGGGGGTGATGTGAAGGCATTGCTGTCTATTTTTTAAGGAGAAGAAAGAATCGGGGGGGAGGGGGCTAGTAAACATTTGAAACAGATGGCAATTTCAAAGCAAGCTTCATCAATCTTTGTTGACACTGTTGGGTTTTTTTTACTACTCTTATTTGGGATATTTGCAATTATAATACATAAGCTCATTTGAATATCAAATTAATTAGAGAACACACCAGAGTAAATGCTTTTTTATAAGTCCTTGTTAAAAGTGAAAAGTTCTCAACTACGGTCGGATGGCGTGTTAATTTACAGTGATATCTATTCCCATGTTACCGCACATAAAAGGAATTACTATACGTATTTGAATGTGGAGGTGGTTGTTTTCCAAGCAATTTTCTGCTAGAGTACATTTTTAATTTATTCATATTTAATTTATTGGTCTCTGCATACCCACTCAGTAAAACTAATCAACACCATGTACAGGGCTCTTAAAGTCACCACTCTCTTTGGCAGACAGCGAAGTCAGAGAGCAGAGAGCCCATCGTTTTGAACCGCGCTCCCTGTTCCAAAACACTCACACACAGTGAGGACGGAGTTACCACACACGCATGAACTCCCCCAAGGAGGCCATTTGATTCCTCCAGACAACCTTTTGATAATTGAAAAAGAGAGAAAATCAGTGAAAAATGTGCCCAGCCTTGAATCACCTGAAATATTTCAATTTTGCGGGTGCTGACCATCAGCCCCAGTGCCGGAATGTCATCCACTGAGGACTCCACTTCTCCTCCCCTCATTCCCTCTCCTCAAACTCCTTTGCCCTTGATTTTTTTTTTTTTAACGGTGCTTTGGCAATCATTTAACACAGTGTGACTGGAGTTCTTATCACCCGTGTCCACTGTGTGCTCCAAATACCTATCGACCCATTGACACAGTGCAAGAAAAGACTTGGACAACCATACACATGGGAATGATTTCAATTAATTACAATTTTCCCAGAGGAGAAGACCGGGCCTAAGCAACAGAAACATTCTTTTGGTGTGATTTGTAACGAGCGTTGTAAAGGTCATTTGACACATTTCTGTTGTTATGAATCAATTTATTTCGAGCACATAATTCTGATGCCGGCTCGACAGTGTTGCTGTTTGGCATGGCGTTGAGAGGGAGAATTAGCTGAATTGGGGGGTAACTATCCACCCAGTTGTGAATGGTGTCCACACATTGACTGAAGTGCTTGGAGAGCACAGTTTTAATGCCAAAGAGTGTGAGAGATCTAATCAGCCTTGCCGTCTTACTGAAATCACTTCCATCACCCTCTCGTAATCAGGGCGTTTGCGAGAGTCCATTAAAAAATCAGGTCTTATTAGGAGGTCACTGTAGGGAGACACCTGGTAAAGGCCTTTGAAAATGATAGGAATGTGAACGGTAGTGCTAAGAAACAATTCTGAAGTTTCCTCCTGAAATATTAAATGGCATCTGTAAGATAATCCTTACAGACACACACAGGACAAGAGACAATCCTGTAGTCCTCTACAGAAGACAGAAAGACATACAAACAGTTCCTCACATCACGACTAGCTTTTTAGCCCTTTCACACACCAGTCATATCATTTCAGTAAACTTCAAACAGTAACATTCAAATCAGTGCTGGTAAGATGACAAGAACAGCAACAACAACAAAAACAGTAACAACGACAATAATAATAGTAATAATAATAATTTCCTAAAATCATAATCCTATTTCCCAAAGACATACACTTTTGGAGAAATCACAGTATGTACACCTGTATTTATATTCAGATTGTCGCCCTAGAATATTACCTGAAGGTAACAAATAGGCTAGCATTGTGGAGGTCAGTAATGGGCTCTGAATTACTAACCCTGATCAGAAGAAATTTTGCAAGTGTCTTACTCTTTTTTACCACTAGGGGTCCTGCCTAATTCTATAGAAAACAATCCCCCAAACTAACTAACAGTGTTCAAATGCAATTGGTGTATTGTTTTATGTTTCATGTTGTTTATGATTTGTGCAGAGCTCTAGAGGGAAATTTACCACAGTAAACCATAGCAAAAATAACACAAAAACATTTGGCCGATCAAAGGGGGAATATTTAATATGTTTAGGTTTGAAAATGGTGGTATTATTTATGTTCTGAGGGCTGTTTTAAGAAACTTTGTTCCAAAACAAAAGGAACAGTGCAGTAGACAGTTAAAAGGCTGCACACTAGAGTACTGTTAAGTGCATGCCTGCAGTCACAGCGAGGATGTGCTGCTCTTGATTTAACATTCTCTTTGAAAGGTTTAAATACCCTCACAACAAATCTACAAGTTTGTATCTCCACCAAACTTACTCTAATGACTGATCTTTTGGGGGAAGTGTAAGTGCATTAAATATGAATAAAATGCCATGATAAATATAATTGGGTAACATTTAAGTGTAAAGCCTAATTTAATGTACATATATGAACACTGGCAGAGAATAGCAGCAACTTTCCACAATGTTTCTTAAAAGATACTAAACTTTGCAACACAAACAAGTTAAAAACGGGTAACAGAAGCGTTAGGACATCAAAAGAATGTCAGGTGACGTAGAAATCCTGAGATGTTCTGAAACTTGGTGTTTGGATGGTGACTTTGTCTGTCGTGCTGTGAAAATCCTGAGCTCTGGTTCATTTCCTCTCTGATGACTGGGGCTGAAGCTCATACACAGGAAATCGAGCCCAACACCAGGGCCTCTCACACTATTCAGGGCCTGGCGAGATTGGACTTCACTCCCTGCTTCTCCACATTATTGGCCATTATCACACCGCTGGCCGCATATAGGGTGACAATGGCTTACTGATGGAGAGGCGACAGGGAGGACCTCTGCTGCAATAACGCATTATTAGCTTTTTCACAGATCCCCTGGGCTGGATTTACACTGGATATCCACAGGCCTCTGAGGGCAGCTCGTTGCCACAGAGCCGCCATCCCATCGGCAGACCAAAGTCTAGTACATTGCCCCATTTATTTGGCCAGGACATTTACCTGGCTTTTAGTTGCTGACCTGGACCACTTACCAGTTAGCAACGCGAGTGTTGGTATGTTGACCATGATGCACATGAAGCAGCTCATAAAGCACACATACATATGAACTCCCTCTCTTCAGTTCCTATATGACCATTCTCATCCTTAGGGTGTGTCTCTGTCATACAGAAGCATACACATAGGAGGTCCTTCATATACATCAGCATCAAGTTCCTTTGGGGACAATGACAAGGAGGCGAGATTCAATGAAGGTGACATTTTGCTGACATGCAGATTGCCTCTCTTCAATCTTATTATGTAAAGCACTTATATGCCAGTCAGCCCTGGTTGGGTGAACTTTGCGAGAATCAATGCTGTTGATGAATCATAGATCATACAAGTCAACAAGACTGACATAATAAAATAATTGAACTGTATTGGGAAAGTCAACATTTAAATGTAATCATAACAAGGCAAAGTGAGTTATACTTAATCAATAGTGCAATTATGATAATAGAATGTCTTTTCATTGCTGTAAAGACGTTAAACAAACAGACCACTTGGTGGTTAGGTTTAGTCTATTCTTTTTTAAATTATTCTGTCATACATGTTCTGATGGAGAGATTATCAAACGTGCACAGATGGCCCAGGACAAGGATCAGTGTTGTTGAACATACAGTGGAGTAAACCAGGATCTCCCTACAGGGCATCAAATGATTCTGTGACTGCTGAGTAAACATAGTGTACTCAGACAGACAGAGATGGCAATCACATCTGATGCCTAGGCCAAATTCCAGAATCCAGTGCTTAGTTACACCACTGAGGGGAATTGTGACATGTTCACAAGTGGGGGGGGAAAAGAGTAACTAAAGATGTTGTGATATTGGAAGCTTTCTCTGTTCCCTACTTTGGGCTGAGACATATTGGGAAGGGATTGTCACAAAGGGGTATACAATATATCTGTGAGACCCTGGCATTTCACAGTGTCCTTTAGTGAACCCCAAGATATTGAATGGATTGGTGAGGTTTTATCTGAAGATTGGAAAGTTCTGAATACTTTCGATTGACGGTTGTGAAACTCAATGGTCGCTGCTTTTTTTTTTTTTTTTTGTAAAACCATTTAAAAGCAAAATGTTCAAAAAGTAGTCACCTCATAGTTAAAATAAAAAATGTTTTATATCTGAGATTACTCAAGGACTGCAATAATATCCAGAAGACTTTAAAACTACATTTTAGTGTGTGTATATCTGTAATCTTTATAAAGATGACAATTAAAAATACAAGCTTGAACATACAACAATGACATTATCACCACTGCCACCAACCAAAACAATAATTAGTAGCGTTTCAGTGGTAAGGGGAACAGGCTGGTAATTAATAGGTCGTGGGATAATAATCTGCCTTTAATGTATACCTCAGTAAAGCACCCAATCACAAATTTGCTCTGAAGGCTGTCCACATCTGACACAGGTAAATAAATAAACTGCAAGATTCTTTGCGTAAGAACATAGGCTAAATAAATAAATAAATATGATACATTTTAATAATGTAACCCCTCTGACGTTGACCCCTTTTTCAGTCATTTGTAGATTTTTTTGGGGTGGTCAAGGTGACAGAGACATAGATGATGAGCTCCATTAAAAAGGGGGCGTAGAGCCGGGCAGAGATGTGTGCTGAAAGAGGTACTCTACGTCCCTTTGCGGGGAGAGAAAGGGAGACATGCACACGCATATCAGAAAGGCTTGAATTCTCTGCCCAGCTCCGAACAGACCAGTCAGCTCTCAGTGTGGTTTCTCTCTTGTTTGGTGTCGCTGTGTTCTCTGACTCCCAATGATGTTAGCACCTCAGGAAAACATGGGAGGAGCTAGGCACTAGGACCAACTAGAAAATACACCACCTACCCTGACATGTAAATTTCCCATGGTCAGCATCAAGTAACCATGGCAGACTACAACTCACTGTTCATCTCAATGACTTGAGGACTTATGTGACTTATGTGGATCAAACTGACGTTATTGTCCAATCACAAAGCCATACATATGACGGATAAGAAAGTTTGCTCTCTTAAAGTAGGCCAGTTTGTGTAATGATTCACAGAGTAAAAAGCAGATAAGCCTGGACTATTTCCTTTCTCTTGCTTTCATGCTGTTTCAAGTAAGAGTGAAAATAATCATTCTAACTCACTTCCTCCACTGAAATGTAGCGCAGACCTCCTAATAAAAGGCATTATACTTTGAATCATTCAGTCTGATAAATCCTTCCAGAGAGAGAGGGCCCCTGTCATCTTCATTTGGGCCTTGTTAGGTTGAATTCTTCGCCATGGGGCCGGATGTATGAGCGACTGGGGTCAGACACTGTAATTTGTGCCCAGCGAAAGCACCAAATGAAAACCTGTGGCTGGGTGCAAATGGCCTTCAATTGAGTCGGCTTCGCTTTCAAGCATGCAAGAAATGACAAAGCCAGCGGGTAAAGCAATTACCCCGAGCAGGCTCATTATCGCGATACAGTGCAAAATAGCGCCATGCACACCCTATTCCTGCTCCTCCTCCTCCTCTAGACTCCTCTCCTCTCTACTCCTCTCCTCTGACCCTCTCATTTCTGTTTCTTTTTTCTCTCTTTATCCTGATATGGTAATGCGGAACGTGAATGCTGTCCAGCTAGAGCAGAGAGGTGTGGACAGTAATGGAATGCACATTTACAGTTGAGGGAGAAACATGTTTGAGCATTGTCACTTTGCCCTGTCCATCTTGGAAAGACCCTTGAGCACCCCAGACTCTTTTTTTTTTTTTTTATTGAATGGCTTTTGTTGATGACATATAATTGAGGCAAATCAGAGAACCAAGGCCAGCTCCTTTTTCCAGAGTGGTGCAGATGAAAAAGACCCATCCAAGCACCAACGTGGGGGGTCAGTGCAAATCAGATCTGGGGCTTTCTTGTGTCTGGCAGCTGACACTTTCAAATGTTAATGGATGGGGCGAACAAAGACGAAATGGGTCTGCAAATGCTAATTGTCCCTAATTCATGTAAATAGGTTTTCTAATGGAGGAATTAAGCATTTTAAATACGCAATTGGAGGCAATCAGTCCTTTCATTTGGTGGGGCGGCACAGGTGTAGTGGATTGAAATTCATCTTTCACCGAAGGCGTGCTCATTTGTCACTTGGCCATGACCATGGAAAAGGCTGATGGGTAGGAAAAGGCTGATGGGTAGGAGAAGGTGCTGCAAACCACTGGTTATAGCACCTTAGCATTGCACACACACACACACACACACACACATATATATATATATAAACATATGTATATAGTTTATGACAGCTGAGTACTGTCAAAGAAATTCTTAACACAGACACAAGGAATACATAGCACTCATCCATCTGTTGCTTCATATAGTGACTTCAAACAGATCACAGGCAAGGTCATGTAAAAGGCAGAGAGCCCTGCAGCTGACAAAAAAAGACAATCTCTGTTTTTCTTTCTATAGTGTCTTATGTTTCTTCCCTTTTTGAAAAATAGAAATTTGGTTATAAGACGTATTCTTTTTTTGACAACTCGGGTAGGTGGTTAACATGAGAAGCGATAAAATAAGTTGTAATGGGGTATGGTGATCTATGATGATCTTCAGTCATCACTGAAGTGAGGAAAACCCCTTTTTTTCTCACTTCAAAACTGTGCACTCGTGATGATTTGGGGTGAATCACAACATTGGATAGGACAGGAATTAAGGCAAATAATGTAATGTATACAAACACGCATACACATGCATAAGCACGCGCACATACACAAGAGCAGCACTCACGCAGCTTGATCCCTGTGGACTAACATGGCACACACAGAGAATGAGAGCAGGCTCTGTCTTATTACTTTGAACAACTCAGATAGACAATAGAGCAGGAGGTCGTGTTACACAACGTCGAAACAAGGCTGATGCATGAGGCTCTGTGCGTTAGACATATGTTAAGGGGTATGAATCAAGTGTGCACTCTTGAATGACTTATTAGTCAATATGAGGTGGATACTGCGGTTTTCAGGGCACAAAAAAAAGCAAGGATCAGCAGAGAAAAAAGGCAAAGACCCTTGTTAATGAACTAGACAAGAAAAACCTCATTTAAAAGGACAAATCAGATCACAAGATTTCAAACCCATTAGCCGTTGCACACCAGGAATGATAATAATGATAAAAGAAGATTGGGCTTTTGGACTTCTAAGTAGAGAATAGCATTGTCTTGGGAAAAGCTTTTCCTGGAGGAGAATCAAAGAGCAGTTCATTTTCACACTGACCTTCAGAGCTCTGGGCGACCAGACAAGGGCACAAACAGATTGAGAATTAATTGGTGCAATTAACATTTTGTGATTATAAGGACTCCAGATCAATACTCTATGCAAATAGCAGTATTGATGTGCCGAAGAAACCTTGTTAATTGTGTTTGGCGAACAAACAGGGCCCTATGTTTCTATTCCATAATGGAATAGGAGGGCCAGACATGACTCAAACTGCTGACCACTTTAGATGCATGGGGACAAACTGGACTCAACTCCCTCCCCCCCGCTCTTTCCAACGTTCTTAAGAAAAGTTGCACAGTGTGGTAGTCTTGTTTGCGTTCGCCCTGGCCCTTTGAGTAGGGCTTTGAAGAGGCCTGGTTCACAGGGCTGTTGATGTAGCTGCCTGTGGTCTCCTTATAGCTATCCTCACAGTTCAGGTTGGGGCCCATCACACAAATGGTGCTGTTCTCGCCTTTATTATTGGTTTCGTTGTCGGGCAGCAGGGACAGCCATGCATGGCAGAATCAAAACACTCAACACAGACAGGCATTCTAATGAATTAGTTTCAGCTTTATTGCTATAGACTGGATTTTCCACTCCCCGTTATTAAAGC
This sequence comes from Chanos chanos, assembly GCF_902362185.1. Lineage (NCBI taxonomy): Eukaryota > Metazoa > Chordata > Actinopteri > Gonorynchiformes > Chanidae > Chanos > Chanos chanos. The sequence continues at coordinate 18,290,116 of NC_044496.1, forward strand.
GTGTAGAAAATGCACTTTCATTTCAGATAAGTACCAGTAATCCTGTTTGCAGGGAGCTGTAGATGAAGTTAAATATAATTTAAGCAGAAACGGAAACGGGTGGAACAATGTAATCATTGAAAGTGAGATTGAAGTGATGCTATTATTATTATCGTCATTATTATTGTAATTATTAGTAGTGCTTGCTGTTTGGGGGAGTGAGCAAAGGGCTAGTACGATGGCAAAGAGCTCTCCCATCAGCTATCTCAGGGATAAATCAATCTGAGAAGGACGATCGGCAGCAGGCTCTTTCATACAGCGCATCCTCTGTCCATGTCTGTCCCAATGACAAGGACTAAAAATGACATTCTGGGGTGTGTGGCTTCCTGGAAACCAACTAAGAACCAGGCACTTTGTGTGAGAAACACCACGATGAAGTGCTAGCGCTAATTACATGGAATTAATTCGGCGAGAGGAAAGTTGTGTGGCTGTGCTTAGACCGTATTGCAGGATGCTGGTAACAGTCCTTCCCTTCAGCCTCCAGACTAATGCTGTGCTGCCCAGCCACTTGCAAATGGAATCTGTGAGCAAAACTCAACTCCCTGGTGACAGTGTGGCAGAACAGCGATAAAAAGGTGCAAATATTAATCCTGTGATGCTTTTATGTTAGCCATGGCTTTTAACAATTTAGAATTATTAATATTAAAAGAGCGTTACAGTGTTGTGTTAAATAATTTATTACCATCACACCCCCCCCCCCTCCCCTCCCCATTCATTACAATGGAGAGTAAGTTTCTTGGCACAAAGATTACAGGTAAAGCTATAAAACAGTGGGAATGACATGTTATTAGCTATTTGTTACCATACTAATTGGCCCTAATTCCCTTTAGTTCCAGGCCTTGCTCATTTAAAGCATTAGCTTTAATCCCCTTGTGATGGGGAAGTTGCTGTTTGAGAGGAGAATCATAGGAAAGCAGTGAGAGTGGATCCCACAGTTAGAGAAGCCATAGGCCATATTTGTCTGATCATTACCCATGATTATGGTTGGAAGTGATTTAAATGGTAACAAGTTTTGGTGCCAGCGATCAGTTTCATTCCTCTGCTCTTCATGTAAGGGCCTGGTCAAAATTTCCTGCAATTGAAGGAAGGACCAGTTATGAACAACATTCATGACACAATTAAAAAATGAACACAGTGCTACACATTTTCACCTCAGTTGTTGAGATATCTCTTATCTCAGAGACAGTCCATTAAAGGGAACCAGGAGCACTCATATTCTTACATTGCATGAGTATAAAGAATAGTGAGTGATTAAAATGTAATGACCATAAGAGTGAGGAAAAAAAAGCTCCACATATACAATAGTATCAATATGAACATTCAGCATTGGAACCAAATCACAACACTCTTACTGTTAGTAACCATAACAACAATAATAATATGGGTAACAGCATATGAAACCACCTGCTTCCACAGCTTTAAAAAAAAATACAAAAAACAAAATGGGATTGCATTTTTGGTCATTGCTCAGAAAGACCATGTCAAGATTGATGTCTTCCCTGTAGCTCTTGAAGTCTCTACTTAATAGTAGGGAAGGACTCTGGAAATTAGAATCCACTTCTTGCTAAAAGCACCACCCAAGAATTGAGGGCATTAGAGAAAAAATAGAAAGGTGCATGTCATTTCTATAGGTGGAGAGACACTGGGGGAAGAGAATAGCCAATCTGTACTGTGTAATGGATATGTCAAGAGTTGCTAAATCATAGGTGTCCAGGGCAGAGAGACAAGAAAGCCAAACATAATGTCATTCTGCAGAGAGAGAGAGAGAGAGAGGGAGAAAGAGAGAGAATGGAAAATGGAAGGCTCAAATGAAAAAGCATTGTGATCAATTAAATCATGATGCAAGTATTTATGAAAAATACATATTAAAAAGGACAATAAGACTGAAAGAATAGGGATGGTTTCTTTGCTTGTGTCTTCTCACGATTATGACTTCTTTGGCATTTTCCTCATGTGTATTATGGAAATTAAGCAATGGTACTTTGCTTAACAATAACACTCTGACTTTGAATCCTCTTACTTAAGGTTTGATTGCTTCTTGACAGTGGTTTTAAATGAATTGTGTTGAGGAGTGATAAAGAGCTTATTGTCGGAATAAAAGCCCAGAGCAATGAAGAAAAGCTACACATGGAGTGTCCAGACGATCCAGGCTATTACGGTGAGGGAATGGTGTCCTTGACTGCCAGGACGGCTTAGAATTTTATTTCATCTTGTTTTGCTGGCTGCTGACTATGATGCGTGACTTTAACACTAGAGAAAGAGGGCAAGCCTGAGAGCCATTTTAGATCTCAGTTAAGTGTGTGTGTGTGTATGTGTGTGTGTGTGTGTGTGTGTGTGTGTATGTGTGTGTGTGTGTGTGTGTGTGTGTGTGTGTGTGTGTGTGTGTGTGCATGTGTGAACATGCGTATGCGTGAGTGTGTGTCTCTGTCTGAGAGTGAACATTTGAGTTTGTTGTTCAATCCACTACAAGAATGCATTTTGAGTGGGTCTGTGATTGCTCTCGTCTCATTCCGTGAGATGGGGGTGCACGCATGAAAACGCTCTCAGATGGACCCATCAAAATTACACATACTTACCCCTCTCCTCCTCCTCTCCCTACCCCTACCCTTCAATGTAAATTTAGGCCACACAGGACAAGAGAACTCTGGGAGTTGTTGTTTATCTGACCAGTAGTGAGGACGCTTGAGTTGTAATGGCTCTCTTGTGAGTTAAAAATGTGTACTGTCTGTTCCTCATTGGTTTGGGGCCGACCTTCTCTCCAGTCCCCATGTTAGTTTGCTTGGCTGCTTGATTTCGGTGGGTACAGTTCATTTAGAGGTTATCTTTGCTTTTGTCAAGGTGAGTCAGTGACACGCCTGCATACACAATCAGTCTGGCGCAGCTGGAGAAGAGGGAGAGTTCTCTATTTCTGTTGGGTCCGCCGTCTCTGCAGACCTTCGGCAAGCAGGGAAACCAGCTTGATCCATCAGTTTAAACGATTACACTGCACCAAACATAGGCTGCTAATTGGTCTTTAAGGGACAAAACTATCTCTGCACTAGCAGGGCTAGGAGAGAGGCGCACAATGAGGCAAAGCTCACAGTAAGCCTCAAGCAGTTTATTAAGGGCAACATTCCAATGAATTATGCAGGACTTCAAAACGAAAGGGCAAGAAAACAGAGAGCCAGACAGCCATTCTGAGTCACGCATGCCAAAACCCATTACCTTTTCCATAAAGTGTATGTCCGATAATTATCTCATGTGATTCTGTGTGTTTGCATGCATGAGAGAAATAATGATCTAGATCTGCTGTGTGCAGCTAAAGTTAGAGCATTAAAAGCTTTTCTTCTGATGGTTTCAGGCATCCTGGATGCTCTCCCCACAAAATAGTTGACAGAACCTTCTCTCCCTGTGGCCTAGAAACTCGGAGCCTCAGATTGTGGAATTAGAGGTCGCAGTGAAGAAGCCCACACGCCCTCCGTCCCATAGTGTCCTCCACTGTCTCTCTGTGTCGGTCTTTCCAGAGCTGTTTTTAATGATTGTGGTTTAGCGGTACATACGTGAAGGTCCCAGACCAGGCCAGACAAGGCAGAGGAAAAGCTTTCATAAAACACAGCGAACAAATGGGATTTAACACACAAGAGGCACTGATGGCCTATTAATTCTTCTTTGGCCTGCTTCCAGAATGAACCAGCCTCTCTCCTAATTCATAGCTAATTTCTATCAGAGGTATCAGGAGACTTTTTTTTTTCCTAAGCAGGATGCATCCACATAACTTTAATGGATTCATTCGAGGGCTACGGCACGGAGACATTGATTGGCCGGCCTCAGAGGTCCCGCTGCTAGTCGCCTGACATAGGCAGCAAATGAAATGTGACCTCCGGTAAACAGGCCTGAGCCCTCCAGCCCCCGCGTAATCCATTAGCTCAAAACCTTTTCCAATCCCATTTAATTAATGAAGTGATTTGAAAAAAGGCTTGCAATTACCAGTCCTTCCAACTGAAAAAGGAGAGAATATAAAGGCAAAAAATATCAAGTGAAGCATAAATATCTTGAACATATTGCAGAATTGTCCTTTCAATGACCATTTTTCTTGTCATAATAACTAAAAGAGCAAAATGACCAAACATTAAATCCATCATACAAACAATCAATGCTCGCTTAGCTTTGCTACTTAACCTTACAGTCTGTGTAAACAAGTTATTAACATCTCACCAAAAGATAGAGTTTGATTTCTTTGCTAACCTATTTCTGTCTCATTTATGTCAAATGAAAGAAGTAGTCACCAATGTTTTGCTTAACTAGTGTTGTCACCACATTCAATGCACCAAGCAGGAAATAAGACAAGCACTCAGAGTTGGAAGGCATTTTTAAAACATTAATTTATTGTAAGCCTATGTACCTTTTCCCTGAACACCGGACTTGAAAGCACACTCTATATGTATGTGTGTGCAGCATATGCTTCCTGATTTCTTGTATCTGAATTAAATAATAATTAGTGAGAATAAACAACTGATAAGAGCTAAGTGCGGGATTTTTCTTCGGCGCAAACCATTTGTGTTGGCCAGCTAATAAGTAACTGTTGGCATATTTCCCTATGAATAATAGTATTTTCATTGTGTTTCACTTTTTTGGGGTTAAATGGTGAAAAAAACCAAAACAAAACAGATTGATGGAGCACAAGAGATGCAGTTTTTTCACTTCAGTATTTACTTGATGTCAAACACAATCTAAATAGCTCTGCAGGTGCATTTGTTTTACCACTTATTTTTTTTTTTTTCAAATTGCATTCATTTATTTATTTTCAATTAATAATGTATGATACAACACACAGAGGTATGCAAATGAACACTTTAATTTTAATGAGTTTTTAATGACCAAACTAAGAATTAGCAGTCCTTGTGATGTGCATGTAATTAGCTCGGAGAGGAATCTGAACACTTCATTGCGTTTTTAAATTTAGCTCCTAATTTTACCTAAAGTCTTACAAAACTCTTTCTCATAGCTCTATATTTTTCTATATCTGTCAAAGATGAAATCAATGTGTCATCATATGGCAGGTAGTGATGGTGAAAGTAGACATACACTGAAATAATTTTTGCAAAATTACTTCACATTGTACAGTTCCAGACAATGGAAAACTCTATTCTCAATGTCCTACACCGTGTAACGATTCTGTTGCACTGAAAAAAAAAGAAAAAAAAAAGAAAGGAGCGAGGTTGATGCCGCTGGACTCAAATGGCATTTGATAATGGCTTTTTTCAGCAAACCCAAAAGACATTGTTAAGATTTACATTTTCAAATATATGCTGACCTTTTTTCCCTCCTCTCCTCAGTTGGCTTGTCATCAGCCTGTAATTGAATCAATATATTTCCTGATCAGCCCAGAGATTGAATAAGGTCACAGGAAGCCATGTGTGGACATTAAAAATCATTATTCTACTCAAATTGAGCAGAGATGGCATAGACCATTCAGGGTTCAAAATGAAATTCTATTAGAGTCTATTACACTTTTACAATTATAGAGACGTTCCAATATTACAACGGGAAATGAAGTCATAATAAAAAGCCCAGGGGTGTATTACAAAGAAATGACCATACTATTTTTCTACTTTGAATCCTTATTAAATTGATGAAGAGAACTTTGCGACTTTCCGGTCACTGATAAGTGACCTTGTTCATGAAAAATAGAGGAGTCCATTTCAATAGCTACCTTTTTTACTTAAACACATCCAAATGCTTCTGTCTGCTTCTGTTCCTGTGCAATAGTGCCCTGTTTGACAAACTTCTTCACATTAGCAAAATAAATGTCTGTGCTTAAGCTGACTCTTTCAACAGACATTTAATAGAGTAAATATTATTAGCTACTAAAACAATTATGTCTGTAATTGCTTTTAATTATACATTTCATTTTAGAAAAGAAACATTCAAGCCCTACCACATGCACAACTCTGCAAGACTGAGAGGTTAAATTGAATAGCTTAACAGCATTCTAAATGGAGGTCAAGTAAATCTTGTTAGTGTAGCAATATAAAAAAGAAAAGTAAATTGAATAAATTAAATACCGACTGAGAACTTTTGGTTTAAACTCTTGCAAATTATGTTTAACTATGAAAGTAAGAATTTAGATAAAATTCAGTTTTTAATTAGCTTGGTTATTGAAATTAATCATACTTATCAGTAATCAACTTATCAACTCCATATGAAATTGAGTGAACAGAAAGCGAACAAAATGAGCAGAGAGAATAATGATTCATTGAGCTCCATGTCCATAGTCAAATGCAGTCCAGTGCTACCACACTTCATGTTCATTATAATTAGAACATTTTCTTTGAGTTTGGCATAACGCAGTACCATTTAGCACTACATGTAACAGTAATAAGAAAGAGAATGTTCAGCTCCTGTTTTCACATTTTTACTTCTTTTTAAGTATCGCCCCTGTGGTCAGTTAGGTGTGTTGGTCACAATGTCTGCAATGTTCTCACGCTCCTTAAACCCAATTAAATGATGGAGAACAGGGAAATATGAGCTGCAGTGAATGACAAAGACTTTGGAGCAATCATCACTGGTGAAAATGGGCTTTCATCTCAGGTGGAACAGAACTATTGAGAGACTCCATCGTCAGCCATCCCAGTTCAACTCCACATAAAGCCAGGAATACTAATGAAAAGAACATTTACGCTTTCTGTTCCTCCCCCACTTTTCCAGGTTCTCTTTCTTTTTATCTGGGAGCATAAAACCTCCAACTGGAACGTTTATGAAACACGTAATGACAATCTAAATCAGTGGGCGGCTCCAATCTACAAGGATTAGTGGTTTTGATGTAGTTCAATACGGGTAGGCATACTTGTCGCCTTATTAAGAGCTTCAGAAGCCAAGCCTGTAGAAATGAGGGGGAGGGTTCACATCACTGCACCACAGCTCTCACCAAGCAAATAAGGGCTTGGTATAATCTATTCAGGATGAAATAAGAAAAAAAATGAGCAGGAGATACTTGGCCTGTCAAGTCTGTCAGTGAGAAAAAAAGGAGGGTAGTGTTACTATTCTGGATATACACTTATACTTCAAGAATTTTTCCTTCACCCACCATTTCAGCACACCTACTCCGTACATCTTACACCACACAAACCATTTTAAAAACTTGAGCTTTGTTTTTATATGTAACACACACAAGCTTTTTGTGGTTTTCTGCCCGGTTGCTTCGTGCAATACTGTTTATGCCCGGTCAATGTCAGCCACTTTCTCTAAAAAGACTTGGCATCTTAAATTAACATGAGGTTTTTAATAATATGCATCCCTGACAATTTACATATACAGTGTGAGGAACTAAATGTTGTGGAATGCATCTGGCCTAGCACAGGTCAGCATCAGTGAGAGAGGCCGTAAGGTGTTTGTAAATGAATCAGGTTTCACTGGCTTATCCAACAGAGAGTTTAAGGTCAAACACAAGAGGCTCAATTCAGAGTAGCACCACCTCACCACTTTAACATTTGCAAACAGAGAAAAGTTAGGATATATCTGCACACACGTGTACATTCACAAGGTTGGACTGTGAACAGGGCTGGGAGCCTCTCCTCCGTCCTGCCTGACACACCCTCTTCCTTTTGTTGGGGAGCGACGGTGATGAATTTCTTCTGCACTGCTGCAGCAGCCCGCCAGATGGAATGAAAAACAGATTAAGAAAGCAGGCAGCCAGTGCCAGGAGAAGGTTTGGCTGGTGGCTATTGAGTTATCAGGCCTTTTCACACCTAATGAAACAACATTTAGCACTGCAGCTTATTAAATATCCCCAAGTCGCCGGGCACAACAGCCAAGCTGCCAAGGCTGAAAACCCCACATTTGATTTTAATTAAAGCCAAACAAACAAATTACCAAAAAAAGATGAGGAAATTTCTGTCCCCATTCAAGCATGGGCAAATTTGAACTTTGCCAGCACACTTGAGAAAAGTTTTGGGTGTAGATAGCTATATTTCAGTGGCAAGCTGAAGTGCATATATTGCTCCCGAACTAGATTAATTTCTTCGGTTTTCATGTGCATCAAACCACCTCAGAATGAAGGAGAATGTATATCAGAGACTCAGAAGATAAAGGAAGAGAATGAAGTAGTAGATCACAGCAAGGCAAAGAGAGCGAAGTGTGCGTCAACAAACAGATTCAATGAGCAGCCAATTAGGACTACATTGGTACGTGATTCATTATTTGATAATCAAACTAATCTCTTTAACCTTCACTGCAGGGCACTTCTCACAGTCACATCACACTCCTTCACAAAATCATGTTGGATCAGGGTAAGAAATCATTTCACATCATTTTGCTCAATTAGATTTCAGAAGAGTTTTGTTTTTAAGGCAAAATATGTCCTTTCAGGTGTAAATTGTTCGGTAAGTTTTTCTATGCTTATGCCCCACATTCTCTGGAGATGTAATTCTTTAAATAGTAGTGTTATTGCCTGGGCGACCCATCATACCGCTCACTGTTTATAATGATGTTTCAAGAAATCTATCCATCGCTCTGCACTGTAATTAAACGTCCCCAGAACTGCTGGGTTCAACAGTTTCTCCAAACCCATGCCAAGTCCTTATCACTTCATCGATTCACACTTTGCCTCTGGCCCTGCTAGTTGTGTGATCACATATCCCAGTCTGGAAACCGTCTCCTTCACCTCCTGCCAAAAAGCTTCACTCAGCGCACTTCTCATTTAGACTGTTTGTAAGTTCACAGTTAACACATGCAGTAATACACCAAATACATTGTCCCATAGTAAAAGATGATACTACTGTAACCATACTCCTTTGTGTTTATTGTTCATATAATTGTTCACATTTGTTATAAATTCTCTGCTTGAGTTGGGGCAATCTGAATCATGAGAGAGAAGTTATATGCTATAAATCAAGAAAAATCATGAAAAAGGGCTGTACAACAGCTGCAGTAGGAGCTGTCCAGTACAACCATCCAACCAGTCTGTCTCCTTTCTGGGCTTTCACCCAACCCTTTTTTCCCACTCCAGATTCCAGTTCTTGCAAGTGCACACATTGCTTGTCTTACTCTTTTCATTTGAGCTGACCCTTGCTTTCCTAACTTCCGAGTGGGCTTCATTAAATGCCTCTCTGCTTCTCTCACAGTCCTCATTCTCTCTCACTAAGTGGGAGAAATGTTACAAAAGGAAAGCTTCCAGTGAGCAATTCTCAGTGGAGAGGGTGACCCCAACTTTAGGGAGAGAAAGAACCTGAGGATAATAGCAAATGAAGCCAGGGGCCACATTAATGGGCAGACACTGGCGCCAAGTTCTGAGGGCTGCTTAAACTGACAGACATGTATATTAATACTCAGCACTTTCATTGGATCAGAAAAAATATGAATATTCATCCTCATTTATATTTCAAGGCATTTCCAGTCCTGCGGGGCCTGAGGGTGGTTTTGACCAATTTCCATCCCCATTACGGAAATGACAGCTCTCACTCCTGGGCCCTGACAGAGGTCTGCCCAATGCACAGGAGGTCCTACGAGGAGGGAGCCAGTGCCCGTTCCCAGCTGTCCACAAACACTCATTAACAGAGGAAAATATCCAATGGAATCTCTGTGAGAATTTTTAATCACACAAAGGCCCTGCTAATTAGGCAGCTGATGGGGCATGGAGAGCACAAGGACGAATTCTTTAAACAAAGGACTGGAAACTTTAGGAGCTTTAATTACTCGGGCAAAGAGTTCATTCCAGAACTGGAGAGCACATCATTCCACTAATGAGACCAAGTGGCAGCACATATTAGTAAGAAATAATGTGGAAAGTTCAATTATATTGTGCTTTTGGAGCCTTTCCCCTCATACTCCCTGCTTCTCATGCACACACGTAAGAAAAAGCTCTGGCCAAAAGAAAGAGGAGGGCAGACATGTAATAGCTGGCATTAGGAATCTTTGCTTCACATGTAGCTTGGCAGGCTTGATCGTCTTAATTGCCCATTAGAATGTTCCCCTGTTTGAAAATGAATATCATTACTGCTCCTACTTTGGCCTTCACTGGAGAAAGTCCTATTGCAATTTGTGATTCAATACTGTTTGTGGAATTCCAAAAACACAATGGATGACTAATTTGCAGCAACTGGATCCCAAAAAGTTATGAAAAAGAAAAAGAGAAAGAGAGAGAGAGAGAGAGAGAGAGGGGGGGGACTTAATTATCCTGCTCTCGTTACAAAAAATGTTCACAGTTCTATCTCTCTCTCTCTCTCTCTCTCTCTCTCTGTCTTTCTCCCTCATTGCACATATCTATTCTGAAACTAACTATACATGATCGTGTCTCCTAGATACTGCAAACACTGGAAAACAAATGGAATCTTTCAGAGTATATTTTTGTTCTTCACAAGACATTTCAAATTAGGTTTCCAAAAGCAGAATCATAGAGGTGTACTTAAAATGAACTTTAAAGATGTATAACATTCAAAACTGTGAAAGAAAAGTAAACACCAAAGGAGGGCCAATAAATATACTACCATGTTACAAATGCTAACCTGTTGCTATGGCTAGTTTATTAGGTACACCCTACAGAAGGAGTCTCATGATCGTTTCCATTTAAAACATGCATAATTGGCATCAAGGGATCCAGTTATGGTTTCACTGAAGGTTTGTATAGGCAAATAAGTGACTTCAGTGAGTTTGAGTGTGGTATGATCATTGGTGACAGGTACACTGGTTGCAGTATCTGCCCTCTCGGGCTTTTTATGCATACCAGTGCCTGCTGAGAACAGCAGCTCCAGTGAGCAGGTGATTGCCAGCGCTGGACAACTGTGAAGTGGTTTGACAAATCCTGGTTCCTGTTGCACTGTGCCGATGGCAGAGTCAGGATTTGGCATGAGTATGAGTCCATTAACCCATCCTGCCTGGCGTCAGTGATACAGCTTGGTGGTAGCAGTGTAATGTTGGATAGAATATTTTCCTGGCACACCTGACTGAGTAATATTTGAACACTACAGCGTGTCTGAACCCTGTTTCTAGATGCATCCCTGCATGGCGTCCTTGTAGTCTACCCTCCATTACATGGCCACTTCCAGCAGGATAATGCACCATGTCACAAAACATGTGCTGTTTCAGAATGGATCCAGGAACATGAAAGTGAGTTCAGTTTACCTGAGTGTCCTGTGCAGTCCCCAGACCTAAATCCAGTATAGTCCACTTGGGATGAGATTAAGCGGGCTGTTCACAGTATGAATGTAACGCTATCCAATGTGCAGCAACTGCTTGATACCATCATACAAGCACAAAATGATGTCACACCACAGGAGCAAAGACGGGTCCTATCTGGTACGAGACAGCTGAACCTAATAAACTGGCCTCAGAATGTGAATTTAATAAGAGGGAACATGATGAACTCAGCCTTCAAATGATATTATTTCAACTCAAATAAGAGACTGGGGAAATTCAGTGCCTGCTTCCCTGCTAATGTAATTTGTCACAGTCTTTAACTTTCTCAGAATCAAGTATTTCACAAAATTTTTGTAGTAAACAGTAAAGAACTACAATCAGTTATGTTCTGAATAAAGGGTAATTAATTTGTAGTAAACAGTAAAGAGCTACAATCAGTTATGTTCTGAATAAAGGGTAATTAATGAATCCTTTCACAAGTTTAAAAGATCACCACACAAATTCCAGTGAAACTCTACGTACAGAGGTGTCCATAGACCAACTGCAGCAAACAGCAGGCAAATTTCCTGTGAAATAAATGACTAAGTAGGAAATAGGGGGCAGTAGGAACGTTCCTAACTGCTAGTTCTGTTAGTAAAGAAGGAGAGTAGAGCCTAGAGTGCCCACAGCTAGAGCCAACCCACCCTGCAGGCTTAATGTCAGTCTCAGCACAAATGAGGGCCTAGGTTGAACTAATCCCTCCTCTCATTGGCAGGTTTCTCTTCATCCATGTTCTCTTGTGACTTCACAGTGAAGCCATTTCCTCCTTCATGTTGGGTAGCGTCTCCCTCAGTGACCTCTGCTATGCTGGTAATGAGGTCAAGTCCCCATGTAGCCAACTCTGACATGTTCCGCTGGACTGGTCATTTATTTATTCAAAAATATCCGTCTTTTTGTTTCAGTTTTCCATCACGTCAACTGGTAAACCTAACGACTCTAAGATGCATCAAAAGCATTAGAATTTATGTTGTAAGATATGCTTTTAAAAATAAGTCTTTTCTGTCCACTGAGGAGAAAAAGAAGGGAAAAAATTACCTGCTTTGAAGAAAAGATGGTGGTGGGGGTGCCTTTTAACGCCCGCAACCGACAGCTCCTTGGGTGGTTGAGGTTAAATGCATATGAATTACGTTCATAGTTCATATCTGCTGATTAAAATATGTGGGGAAATCAGCCCGTGTCCTCTATCAGCTATGCCCTGTACAGCTCCCCCAGCCCACAGAGAACGGCCTGACCGAAAGAGACCACCGAGTTGAAAAACCTATTGATTTTCCTCCCAAGGTGCTGTCTACCTCGTATGTTTGTTTCTTTTCACCCATCGCACTTGCTTTATCTACAAGAAGCAGGATCAATAGAGATGCTTCTTTGCTCGCTTGTTCAAGCTTTATAAAAACACATCTCATTCCCCCTTAAGCGCTTTGGTGAATCTACATTATTTCTCCAGTGGTTCAAATAATTTGAATTCAAATGATTGACATGTGTAATTGTGCAAGGAGTTGCAGTCAAGAGAGGATATGTCAGTGTGTGAGGATAAACTCTTGATATGTATATTTGTAGAGCACTTTTAGGGCTGTCAGAAACTAGGGGAAATATCTTGAGTATATCAACCTCTATATCTGCCAGTTTTTACAGAATCTACTTTAATATAAACGGAAGGTACACCCCCCCCAGCCCCCCCCCCCCCCCCCCCCCCCCCCCCCCCCCCCCAGAACCATTGGGTTTTCTGAAGTTCAGTTCTCTGAGAACATGAATGAATACTGTACATTGCCCTGAATAATACCCACGCCTGTGATTTATGTTCCCAATTTGGAATCATTACTTAATAATTAGGCAGCTTAAAGCCTTGTTAAATGTCAGTGTGGCTGTGTTTTATTAAATCTATCCAAAGACGGCTCGGCAAAAAAATATGCTGTACTTATTCATCAAAGTTCAGTCTTTATATATGCAATGAAATACGGCCAAATTTAACAAGACAGTATTTTCATTGCATTCATCAATAAAACCGCTGCGCCACTCTCAGAGAAGTCGAGTCATTTAAAAGAACTGTGCTCAAACTTTAGGGTAAACGCTGTACATTATGCGTTTAAAGTTTCTTTGTTCAGTGAGAAGTGACCTGACCCCTCGCTGATTCTGTTTGCCTGTCCATGGTTGAAGGTATGGTGCTGATACACTCATTCTCTGACAGAGGGGCTACACTTTGAATTAAAGGGCTCTGATTGATAAGGCGGTTGAAGGCAAATCTGCTCCCGCTAATTGTCTTTCAAATGCCCTCATTAATCAAAGCAGAGCAGAGCTGTGACGGGCGGGCCTGTCAACCGTTCGGCTGCCGCTTCTCTTCTGGTTGCTAACCTCCCAGCATGACGTCTGCCTCTAACTCCCTCACACAGGGCCAGTGGCGGAGCAGAGCATCATGGGCAGTCCGCGGCACACCTGCCTTCTGTGAGACAGGCGCTGACCGCCCCTGTGCCACCACAGCGGCCCTAGAGACCAATTTAGCAGCCACTTAATGATTCATGGCTTCGAGTTGGGGAAATGAGGGCAGCATATGATAACAGGAATAAACACGTTTAATTAGCTTCTTATAAACATTATTTATTTATTTACCCGCATGCTTATTAATTCATATACGCACTGTTTGTGTTGAGAGGTTTTTTGGTATTCACAGCATCTGGTTGGAGCCTTTGTTGTGCAGTTTGGAAAGTGCCCTTTCCTAGCTCTGGGTTTGGGGGCTGGCTGTGTACCTCCTCACTGGCATCCTGGGACAAACACATCAGGCCCGAGGGGAGGGGGGTGAGAAGGAGGGAGGAGTCATAAGGGATTTGGCAAGCCCCCACAACGAAATGGTTGGGTGTATTAGACATTAAAATATGCAGCTTGCTGTGCTTTAAGTAGCCTTGTTTGTGAATTTCCTGACAGGTAGCAACTCCCCCAGTTTTCTTTGAGAGCAGGGCATACATTTTCATGGAGGCACTAATCAAAGCGAAGTTGTGGCAAACGGTGAAGTGCACAGCCAACCCAATCAAAGAGACAGGTCTGGCCCTTTTCCACACAGCTCAGAGAACGCTGATGACAACTCTTACCCGGGCATCTGCCACAACGCCCGCCGCCAGCCCACTTCTCCCGCTCACGTACTCAGCCACAAAAACACAGACCCTATTCACAGAACTATCTGAAAACTTAGAATCGGTTCCTGGACCATTATAATAGTATCTGAATACAGAATCAGCACATATACAGCACAAGCAGTCACCAAATATTTTAGGAGTATTTCCATTTTCTTTTACTTCAAGGGTATACAACTCTTTGTTGAGTTGGTCCTATCCAGTTGTTTCCAGCTATCCATAAATTCAGATTTGGAGTGGTAGACATCCTTAGACCTCCTCAGAGACTATTGTCTTATAGAGAATTGGCTCTTCAGTACGGGCCCTTGACTGGAGAGAACTTTGTAAGAGCGTGGGAGTGAGATGTGAGGAGATGCTGCTTCAGCATAATATGAGACATATATGTCTGCATACACATACACACACACGTGCCACACACACACACACATGCACACCCGCATGCACACACACATGCCACACACACATACACACACACACACACACACACACACACACATACACACCACACACATGCACACACACACACATGCGCGTGCGCGCACTCACACACGCGCGCGCACTCACACACGTGCGCACTCACACTAACACACACACACACACACACATACACACTCACACACACACACATGCACACACACACGCACATGCACACACACATGCACACGCACACACCCATGCACACACACACCCACTCACACCCTTCCCTCTAACAGTAATCCCTGACTGCTGAAGACCTCCAGACGCCCTCCTCTCATAATGACACGGCTATCAAACCCAATTGCTGTGGCTCAGACCCAAGGCAGTGCATTAAACCCCTTAGCGTCTGATTGCTTCTCCAGAATCAAGTGTCTGTGTCCTCCCTGTCATTCCCTCAGCCAGCGGTAGTGCCCTAGCAGGGCTCCGCACACAGTGCAGCTGACCAGCCTCTCATTCAGTTTTCTCCTTTACTGTTTCTACATACCGCTTCAGCCCTTAGCCCAGGAATGGACACTGTCACCCTGAATGTCATGAGCAGGAACCAGCTTGTTCACACTGTATCAGTGTTGCTGTTGTATGTTACAGTTCAAGAACGCATGCATGGTGTTATTCATTTACTTTATTGAGTGTGTATGCAAGGTGTGTAAATGGTTTCTGGATGTTTTGCATGTTGATAGGTGTGAGTGAATGTGTATGTGTGTAATGAAGTGTTTATTAATATGTATGTGTGTGTTCAAATGTATTTTTTAAGCAGACTATATGCAACTGCACATAGATAATAGTAGTTCCATCAGTAGTTGGCTTGTCAGAAATTTAGCAACAGAGCCACATTTGCTGCAGAGTATGAGCTCCAGGGTTCGTACTCTCTTGTGTGTGCAGGTTCTCTCAGATTCTTGGAGCATGGATAATAGCCCTGGTGGTGAAGCACCACAACTGCAGACTGAAAAGTTACCTTGGCAGTCTCTACAACCAGAATCTGTGATAGTTTTAAAGTAGGAAATCAAATTACATACCATGGCCTTATTAGAAAAAGTGCAGTCTCCAGGCTCCACAGCACACAGAGTAATTTCAGAGCAAAGCCAAAACTTCAGCTGATGTTTTCAACTATTTTGACAAATGAGCAAATGCCAAACTGAAGTCCAAACCATTCCCCAGAACAGGCTTTGTTTATAAAGTACCCAGTGTAAGTGCATGAGAACTGGTGTGTTTGTGTGCTTACGTGTGTGTGTACGTGTGTCTGTGTGAGTGCATATGTATGTGTGTCTGCGTGTGTGTATGTGTGTGTGTGTTTAAGATGGAGCGCGGTGTCAGGGTTTGGGCAGAGGGTGAAAAACGGCAGTACTTACAGTGTAATCATGGCTGCTGTCAGCAGGGCTACAGTGGAAAGGACTGTGCAGGAGGAGATCTATGGAGATGAAGAGAGGCGGCTGGGAAGCTCTCTCCACCTGGATATTTATTAACAGTGTGCTGACAGTAATGAGCACTGAACAGGTGGGCTGGGACACGCAGATCACAAAGTTGGGCATCCGTAAGGAGGCGGCAGGAGAGACAGTCATGTAAAGTGGGAGAAGTTCAACCCTGCAGGTAAACACAAAGAGCTGGAACTGAACTCCCACTCTACACACACACACACACACACACACACACACACACACACACACACACACATGCACACACACATGCACACACTCACATCCTCTCTCATGTGCATTAACACCTGGCGCAATTAGGCAAATGTAGCCATGGAAAACATGGTGGAGAAACACTGACAATACAGAGACAAACATACTATATGGAGAAACTTTGAGGAGTGATTTTTTTTCAAGTTTGTTAACAACTCCTGAAGGTCTCATAAAACAGTTTACAGGATAATAATTCAATCTTGCATTGTTTTGAAAGTGATTTTGGCAGACATATAAATTTCATGTAGCTCAAACAGACTTCAGTTTTCTGTTATGATTTTCTAAAAAATGTTTTTTTTGTTTTAACCGTAATGTTATTTTTATAAAGCTGATAATGAAGCCGCGCATATTGAGGAGTCATTTAAACACACAAATAAAGAACAACAGCAAATAAAATCCATTCAGCAATGAGGTCACAGCAGTCTCATAAAAAAGCGTTCAGCTGGGTCAGGGCCCACGCGGTGCGATGTGATTGGACGACACGAGCTGGCTGGCTGATTTCAGTTGAGACTTGTGGAGTTCTGCTTGTCTTATTAAGACCCTGAGTGAGGCTAATCAGCTCTGTCACCTGATGCTGAACAGATGCAGACAACAAAGGGAAGGAGGAGGCTTCCGCCGGCCCAAGGTGCGTCTGCGGGGGAGGAGAGGAAGGAGCTCAGGAGCTGATGTGAAGCCATGTGAAGCTCTCCCACAGAACGGCGTCTCTCAGACCTAATGCCGGCTGAAAAGGTAAAGGGAGAGAAGACACAATCAGACGGCCTGCGTCACAACAATTCCCCCTGATGCATCAGCAATCGCTGTGAGTGACAGCGCAAGACAGACGGCTCAGCTTTCCTCACCGTCTTAAATGGCAGACAGAAAAATTCATTTAACAAATGAAAACTCCTCATTCTCAGGGCAGATCAGACAGAGTTAAGTTGCGACGTGTCCCGGAGCCGAAAGTGGTTGAGTGGAATCGTTGTGTTTGAAGCATGTTTGTGTGTATAGTCAGGTGTGACGTGTCTGTCAAGTGTTTTCTATTCCATCCGGCCTATCTTTAGCTGTCTTTTATTTTGAATCTCTCACAGTTCTGAGCACATTCATATATGAACTGTCAGGGTAGCTGACACATTTAAATGTTAAATCTTAAACTAAACCTGAGATCAGGACTCATATGAAACAACATAAGCATGTATAACACATATGTAGCAAGGGAATATGCAACATATATAAGGAAATTTACACAAGAAATTTTAGAGTCATGCTAAAACACTACCATACAAATTAGTGTTTGCTTCTTGTCCCTAAATCCTCCCCCTCTCTCTGTCTCCAGAGAGAAGTGTAGAGACTGAAGCATTTCCATACCTATACGGTTGACACACCTGTCTATGCAGTCAGAAGTTAGATCACCTCTGCAAGCTTTCGGCACATGGCACATTTCCCAGGGCTCATAAAGGCACTTTTTCCTCATCCAGCCCTCAATTATGGATGACCCTGGGCGGATAGAAACTTGCCCTGGCTCTGAAAACATGCAAGAAGTACTGCCAAGCTCCTTAAGCAAAATCAGATTCAACACAAAAAATATTCACCCGATCTAATTAATACAAGTGTCCTTGAGGATTAATTCTTGACTAGAGCTCTTTTAGACTTTTGTTCTTTAGATTTTAACATATCTGTACTGTCAGTACTCCTAAATAAAGAGTACTGGCAAATAAGCTACAAGTACATGTATCGGGTGAAGACAAGATATGACATTTATGGACTGCTGAAATGATTATTTTAATAAATCATT
This sequence comes from Chanos chanos, assembly GCF_902362185.1. Taxonomy (NCBI): domain Eukaryota; kingdom Metazoa; phylum Chordata; class Actinopteri; order Gonorynchiformes; family Chanidae; genus Chanos; species Chanos chanos. The sequence continues at coordinate 18,308,355 of NC_044496.1, forward strand.
CATGTTTTCTGTAATATCTACTGTCCAAGTAGTCTGTAAAGTAAATGTAAATAAAGGTTACCATGGGTATTACAGAATGATTCCTACTTTAAAAGAAGGAACGCTCCAGCCCGTTTGTGTTAATCTGAGCTGATGTATATCTAATTCTTAAGAGAAGTAGATTTAAAGTAAGTCTGACAAAACTTGTTTCTGTGGGGAAATGGAAACAGGGGCCAGCTGGTTGAATGTGGTTCAGCACAGAGGAAAGAAATGGCCACGGACAAGAACCCATGATTTAAGGATTAAATGATAATACGCAATGTGCACTGGCACGCATGTTCTGCTTCACACAATTCCTAAAATGTCCTTCTTTTGTCAAATGGTTTCCATTTATAGCTTTCTAGTCAAAGCTATCACATGCGCACTCCGGCACAATGCCGCTTTATGAATCTTTCCTACATGTAGTCATAGAATACAGGCGAATCTGTAATCAGTGGAGGACAGTGCCTCATATTAAAACAGAATTGTCTGACTCTAATCTGGTAAACTCGAACAAACGCTCCTCATCTCTTCAAATGGGTGGTATTAAATACTTCAGCCCATGGAAAGAGGCCTTAAGTCTGGGATACCTCTGAGATTAATTAGCTCTAAACTTTACGTTACACATAAATCTGTATTAAAACAGGCATTAGCATGTGTCCAGAGCACTGACAACAGCACATGGAGACACTTCTGGCTCATAAAGCAGCCAAGGAACTGAGACAGTTCGCAGTCCCCACTCCCCCCCTGTGTTCCATAATGCATGTTGGCCTCATCCCTATTCCGACAGCACTTAAAAACGTACAGCCATTTGAGTGACAAAGATCTCATCTATTTTTCAACCACGACTGAGTTCCAGCAGGCTACTGAGGGAAAGTAATCACTCTGGAGCAGGAGTGACAATTAGAAGTGTGTTGTTGGACAACAGCCTTGGACCTACTCACAAATTAGCCCCAGCCTGAGAATGCAGTATGGAGTGTGTGTGTGTGTGTGTGTCTGTGCTTGGCCAATTTAATGAGATCTCTTTGCGCAGCACTCTGTGCCCTCTTTGAGGTGGTTATCTTCCTTGTAAGGCCAGACAAATCTGTCTAAAATCATATACATTAGATATACATTTCATTTAAGGAAGATCCTCTAAAAACGAACATGAGGAGGATACAGATAAAGGGAAAAAAAAGGAAACGATTTACGGGAGCAAAAAGTTCTTTTTAACTCGTAACTTCACGTGAATGAACTGTCCTAATATACTTTTACTACAAGTAAACTAGTTACAAGAAGTTTCAAACTAAATTGACTTTTCACCACAGAATTACTGAGGCGGCTTACAAAGCGTCGGCTCGCTCAGATCCTAAGCTCTGTGATCACGACGTAAGGACTCCTCTCTGAATTCCATTGGATGTGATTTAAAGATGCATTATTAAAAATACTTTCATACACTTTCGGGATCCGGCAAATGCGTACCATATAATCTAGACATGTTATAGAAATGTATTGAGTGACTGTCAAATGAATTTGCCTAATGCAGATTCAAAGTGCATTCTGTCAGTAGTAATTGCCCACTTGCCAGCTGTTTGTCAGCCCCTCTCTGTTGCGTCACAAGGAGAGGAAGCTCAGTTGTAAATTAGTGCCTTGCGTGCCATTTGCCCATGAAATGTTTTCTGACAGTATGGTTCAGCAAGATGCACTCCTTTCTCTCAAAAACGCCACACTTGGATGAGCTACTAATGCAGCATTAAAAACTTCTAAATCTTGTCATTCTGTGCCTCTTGAATATTCAGGCCAAGTTTTACTTATCCTTTCCGGGGGTCACTCCTGGTGTGTGTGGTGACACACAAGACAAGGATCTGTGTGTGCAGGGACCTGTGCCTCATTGGCTTGGCCCATTCAGTGTGTGTGCTCTTTACAGATGCCCCCTCTATTGATTTCCATAGGCTTTTAATTTAGAACTTTCACTTAAGCCTGGCCTGGTCTGGCAGTGGGCTGTCTACATATTCAGCTGTTAATGCAACAATCAGGTCCAATTAAAAATGCATGAGGCCATGGGTGTGCAGATAGGCTCCTTTAACAGGCTGGTATTGGTCATTAGATAATAAGGATTGATAAAAGTTACAGGGCACAATGTTAAAAATGCTTCTATCGATTAGAAAGCACCTTAATAATGAAAGCGTGGGCCTGGGGGACGAAAGCCATGGATCATTTTGACAAAGGGGCCTCAGATCATGGATGAGACAGAGCAGGGACAATTAATCCCTCAGAGCTTCCACGTGGCAAATAAAGTAGTTGCAGCTCATTACAGACTGACCTTGCTAAACAGCCTTGAGAGCACAAGTGACCTTCTGGGAGTTGATAAGTTTAACCTGCTGCGGCTTTGGTGAAAGCTCCGCTTGCAGCTCTGAGGTACGAGCGAGAGGTAAGGGTTGCAGAGCCGTCTGCCGACAGAAAGCAAGAAAAAAAAAACACTAGGGGCCAAGGCCTTTTTGGCCCCTGCGAGACAGGAGATTGGGGAGAGGATGGAAGATACGGATGACTCCGTGATACAGAGCTGGCCCGTCTGCTAACAGCACTATATGACCCCAGTGTATCTGCAGCTGGTTTTTATGGCACTGGGATAAGTGTGAACAGAGGAGCAGTATAAAGCACACTAGTTGTGTTTGGAGCTTAAGCAGAAAGCAAAAGGGGGCTAAAGATATATGATGTGCATTTATAGAGACAAGCAGGAGTCATTATACTGTTACAAGGCCTGTCACCATATCCTCATTTACAGTGGCATGATAGCTCAACTCACATTTTCACACACACACACACGCACGCACACACACCCACAGAGCTTGCTCCTGGCCACACACAATCTAACTGATGAGTGAGTACATATGTCTATCTTGCCTATTAATCTGGGCAGCCAGCTGTGTTGCATAGAGTGAGAGGTCGCTCTATCTCCACTGTTCCTGACTCGGGCCGGGACACAAACAGGGGGTACTATCGCTTCCCGTGTTTGAATTTCATCAGTGGTTCTGGGCCGTTTCAGTAAACGTGATCACATCAGATACACACTCGAAGAGCAAGTCGTCTCCATGACTCAGTGAACTTGAATTCTTTCTCAAGAGTTCAGTGCACATCTCAGACCTATGTATGCTTACATGAGCACACATACACACATACATACAGGTACACGTGTGCAGGTCCGTTCAGACACACGGCATTCAGGTAACAGCGTAACACTGCTGGCTGAGCTGCACCTCCCAGAGTCTGCACATCCACTGCTCAGTGGCAGCCCAGCTAGCACTCAGAAGCAGAAAAGCCTTTTATCTCCCCAAGCAGGAGAGTTAATTACATAATTATTAGGTGATCATCTTCTCATGTTACAATGACAAGAATCTTTAGATGCAATATGAACTCTGCAGGTTTAAAGCATTTTATCCTCTTAACATAATAATATCTGTGCAATATGCAAAGGTATTCAGAACGAGGCACACACACACACACACACACACACACACACACACACACACACACACACACACACACACACACGTGCACACACACACACACAAATGCATGTATGCAATACCTCTAAATAAGGAGCAGAGTTACATATTCTTGTAATCATGAAGAGAATAGTGGTGAACGCTGCGACCTCTTTTTATAATCACAACCACATGGTCTATCATCTGTCATTCATACGATTCTCTGAAAATCACGGAAAAAAAGGTATATATCAATAAAATATAATAGAAAATCCCAGCGTGCTTGGAGTGTCTGTGAGAAGCGCATAAATTGCGAACATGCGAGTGTGAGTGTGGAAAGGGACCTGTTAATGAAGGGTCTGATTAGCATTTGTTAAAACTCAGTGAAGTTCTGAAATGCGAAAGGTCACCCTGCTGTTCTGACATGGGGAGATGAAAACGTTCTACTTTTTGGGAATGTCATGATTTGAATTAAGATTGTCAGATTGGCTGTAAGCTCATATCACCGTGCAGGCGTCTTGTATGACCTTTTCAGGGAATTGTCATTTTCCGCCCCTGTGATGCCACCATGGCTCAGCGGTGGAGAGGCCCCACTTCTCCTGCCGTGTAATTTGTATTGGGTGTTACCGTTCACACTGCACTACTCCCTACCAGTTGCCTAGACCACAATGTATCTGCAGACCAGCAGGCTGCGACTGGAGAATAACGAGAAAAGTCAGTTCCGAGATACACTCTATGATCCGTGTCAGAGGGGGAGATACTCCACCAGTGAACTTGGCTTTAATTCTGTTTATTGCTGCTGATGTTTAAAGGTGTACAGTCTTAAAGCTGCAATGCAACGTGCAGTCAGTGATCTCAATGGTTAAATGAACAAAGAGGGCAACTGGAACAGTACATGCACAACAGAAAATACATCAGAATGATACAGAGGAAATTTAATAACGAAAGTAGATAATGATAAAGGTTTCTTAAAAAAAACCAAAAATAAAACGGAACATAGACGACAGTTCTGCGTACTTAGAACCTGAACATAATTGGAAGATGGAGAGCTGAAATTATGACGATGCGATGAGTGGAATCTGTTTTTCCCTATGGTCTGTTTATCTCTATGTTCAAAAGTATAAGACAATGTTCTTTTAATTATTTAAAGGAGTTTGTAGATTCACTCCTAATTTGATGATTTATGGACACACCAGCACATTTTCAGTACATGCTGGCTGACCAAATTTAGTTTTGTTAATCAGTCTTTCTTTGGAATGCTGGTCCATGTTCTGTTTGGTCAGCCTCACTTTAACCAGATTCATTACTTTGAAAAACACTATTTGTATGTGAGATGGTTGTCTCACTTTTCCAGTGGAATAAGAAAGGCTAAACATAGAAGCGTGAGTGTCAGAGTTGGGCAGTGGGGAGTGCGATATGATTGGTCCTCCAGGTACATTGTGGCAGCAGTATTGTCAGTTAGGCTGCAGGCTCCATACACCTGCTCTGACCTTCACCTCTCTCCCTGTGGCTTTATGTCATCCTGCCCTGGTAATGAAATACCCATTGTCAGACCTTTCAAACTTAAATGCTTAATTGTCTTCAGTATCAAGCTGGGACTAATTAATCTGTTTGCCATGCCGACCCTTTCCTTTTCTGAGATGAGCATTTGCGGTGCTGCAGAGTGGCCAGTGAGGCAGAAATGTTCCTGCAATGTTGCTTAAACGCTGAACATGTTTTGAGTCATAGAAAAGAGCTCTGTAGAAACAATGAGAGTCCTGCATGTTTTGGAAATGACCTCCCTTTATACTGACTGTTTTGTGTGTGTAGAGATCTCTTATTGACAGGTACACTGCATGGTGTCTGCTGCCCTTTCATTGTTTTCAACCACATAATCATTTACCCCTCCCTCATCACTGCTTATCTGGCTTTCCATTGGCTGCTGTGGAACTGAACCTGGACATTCTTGTGTCACTAGCCGGTGTGTCTGTAATTAAAAGCTTTCATCCAGAACCACAGTCCTCCTCTCCATTAAAACCTCTGATCAGATGGCAGCACCCAGATATACTGCTTGGAAGGACAAGTGTGTGTGTGTGTGTGTGTGTGTGTGTGTGTGTGTGTGTGTGTGTGTGTGTGTGCGTGGTTGTGTGTGTGTGTGTGTGCGTGTGTGTGTGTGTGTGTGTGTGTGTGTGTGTGTGCGTGTGCATATGTGTGTGTGTGTGTGTGTACGCGAGGTTAGATGTGTGTAGACAGAGACACCAAAGGAAAGGAAAGACAGAGAGGGAGAGAGGGAGAGACAGAAAGGGAGAGGGAGAGAGAGAAAGAAAGAATGAAATGAAAAGAGGATGGACTTAAATGTCATAGAAGAAGAGATCTGGATCTTTCTTCTTTACAGACATTGAGCATCCTGACAAAACCAAACTGGCAGAATTTTTTTTTCATGCTAATGAACAGAAAATTTAAAATGAAAGTGAACAGAGACATTCTAAGAAAAACTAACACATAATGTAATGAAATAACACATTAAAATACACACACAATTTTAAAGTCACCCTTAAATACTTTTTAAAATTCTCACCTGCTCATTTCTAAGTTGAAGAACAGATCGGGAGTATCCGGAGCGTCCTGAAAATCTGCAGTAATGCATCACTCTTCCCGCAGAGGATCAAGGTAGCATTACTGCAGAGACGGATGGCACTTGATTTTTTTTAATGATGTTGAACATTTGCTCAGAGCTCTCTCTACAGGAGAGCTCTCCTCAGAGTCGTTCCCACCAGGAAGGCCTTCTGAAAGGGGGAATCTTTGGAAATTAATTAGAAGCAAATCCCTTCTTGCTCCTCAAGTGTGGCATTTAAAGCATTGTCCTTGGCGCTTGTGTAATGCCACCTTTCAGCAACGGCCTCTCTCCCCCGTGCTGGATGGATAACACAGCCTAATCCAGACCAGCAATAACTCCAGCCCCTGTTTTCAAGAGGCAGTCATTTCTAATTGCTTGACATTATTAGGTACTTTACTTGTAAATTTGCAGAAGAGGAATATCACTCTTCTGCATCCAAGCAGTAAATTATCCAATTTCAGTTCATCTCCTACAAACGTCAGTCTCTCTCAGACCTCTCACGCCCACCCAACTCTCTCCACCTCCAACCCCAACCTTTACACTTTCTTCTGCTCTGTGGGCTGATTGGAGCATTAAAAATTTAGAGACAAAGTATATCTACTTATTTATTAAAAAAAAAAAATAAGAGGAATCAATACAGACAGCTCAATGGTAAATATTCTATGACAACAGAAATATTGCATTTAACCTCTCAATAGGGCTGTCTTACCCTGAAAGGTCATCAATAATGCAAGGTTATAGGATATATTACATTCAATGTCCATTATTAGGTTCACTTCAAATACAATGAGAACTCTGACTATAAACAATGGAAGTTTATGCTGCATTTACTACCGCACAGAAAACACTACCAGGGTCAAACATAAAGAAAACTCCTGAAATATTCATTTCATCTGGATATAGCAGATACATTTCCATGTTAGAGTCCTAAAAGCTATCCAGCTATCTTTCTGGTCAAAAATAAAATTTGTTTACTGCAATGTTTGTTACAGATCAATTTCAAATGTTTTCTTATCTTTAAGAGACAAATGCTTCAAAACATAAATGTGTTTCCTCTGTTAGAACAAGTTGCTGAAACAAGTTGTTGTTGAAGAACAAGAAGAAGAAGAGGAGCGAGAACAAGCGCAACAGAGGACACCTCTGCAAAAAAAAAAAAAATCAACTTTCATTTGTCTGCCTGTCGGTGGAGCAGAATGCAATAATGTTGACTTCTATTGTTTCATGTTTCAAGTCATCTCTGTCACAGGGCTGCGGACTGCGGGATTTCATCAGCCTATTTTTTACCGAGCCCATCCACTCCCACCCTAACTAGGCCAGCAGGCCTGCCACATTGGCTTGCAACACAGTGCGCTGAGATAAATGAAATGCAGATGATTGGTGAAATGATATGATACACAAAAGCAAGTGTCATACTGCTGTCTTGTTCCCTTATTCACAGTATTGTCTCATGGCATGCCTTGGGCCAGCTGTGTTCTCGACCAGTGCTACACACTCGATATTTCTACACATGCTTCACTGACAGCCAGCATCTGACTGACAAGGGCAAGGGAGAGGCGTGGTGATCTGGCTGTACAAATGCCTCTTAACACAGAGATCTCACCCAGAGAGTGAAGACAGTGGAAGAAAGAGAGAGAGAGACAGACATGATGAGAGAAAGAGAGAGAGGAAAAGAGAAAAGGGATGAAGACTGATGATTATCTGTGACTGCAGAGTTCACCTCCGGCCACTTTCCGAGCCTTAGATTAGCTCACTCAGATTCGTACATGTGAGAACTTCTGAAGCAGATATGTTGTGCTAACAGCTGTGCAGTGTTAAGGCCTCAGGACATTTTGGCTGTCATGATGCAAATGCGCTGCCATACATGCACATCACCTTCCTCTACAGCTACAGCTTAAACAAGGATAATTGGCTGTTGAAGAAGCAACAAAAGTAAAGCTTTTGCCAGATCAAAGGCAGCCTTTTCCCCATTTTCATGAGTTTTGCGCATCATGTGAGTTCTTTGTTTGAATAAAAAAAAAAAAAAACAGCTCTCTTTACTTTTGTGTCATAATGGATCCAGAGATAACATTATGTATAGAATCTCTTGGAGATATCAGTCAATACCACTGCTTGTTAATATACAATTATGAGTCATATTTCTCAAATTGCTCTTATCTTCTCGCTATATTCTGACATTTATTCATTTTCCTGAGTGAGATGACAGCATTGCTTGAATCTTGGCAAAGATACAAGTGGTGCGCTGTTACCAGGAGCAGTTTTCACTTGAGATCAAAACAGAGATAATGCCAGAAACTTTGATTTAAATTCATATCCTAGGTACTTCACAAAGTGTATCACAAAGACAAATATCCTTTGTGCCACATTCTCTCCCTGAACCAGAAATAAAAAGAAATTAATTGAGCTACACTGATCTCCTTTTCTTTGGGGGAATCAAATAATATTTTATACATTCTCAATTATCGTCAGGCTCAGCTATAAAAATGCCCCACATAACCTCACCCCCGCCAGGAATTAAGAGGAGCTAAAGATCAGCAAATAGGCCCTCATCCATGTCTTTGTTAGCACTCCAGTGGCAGCTTTGGAGCGGCTAGCACAGACGACAGAGTGGAAACATGCAAAAGCTCTTTATGTAAAACAAGAGCAGCGCTCCGGCTGAAATTTTCTAAATACATAAATGAATAAATAAATAAAGTGAAGTGTGGGCCCATTTCTCGTTTCGCAGCTTGGTTGCTGGCTCCCGGTACAGTACTTAAAAGCAAGGTTGGGGAGAAGGTGGGATGGTAGTAGTGGTGGTGGGGGGGGTTGTTGAAATGTTTACTCTAATGGATGCCATAATGAGTGTGTAGAGAGCAAGGCTCTGGCTCCGGTAGGGGGCTCTACGCCAACATGGCTTTAAAGGAGGGCCTGCAGCCTTGGGCATTTGGCACAGCGACTCCTCTCAAATCTCCCAGTGCACACACAGTGCTCTCAGAACCAGCGGTGAGGACCTGGAGATAACCAACCGTGAAATCTCCCATCACATGCTTCTTATTACTTGTCCACAATTTACTGTTTTTAAACCCTAAACCTCAAACACAGTAAATAAAACATGTTTCCCCAATACATCCCCCCTGCCACCTCCCTGTGCTGCCAAAGCCCCTGTTTACCCAAGACATCTGTCAGAAAGTTTCTGTTCTGTTCTCCTTCCTCCCCCCGTGAAAAACCCTAAGCCCCTTCACGAATAAAATTAAAATCGGATGCTGGATCATCATCAAGTATCTAATTGTTTGGCCATTTCATTGAATAAATTAAAAGCCCTTATTCCCATTGTTCAAACCATAGTGTGTATGTATTGTACGTGTGTGTGTGTTTGCCTGTATACCTTTGTGCTTATGCTAATGTGTGTGTATGTATGCGTATGTGTGTGCGTGCGCATGTGTGTGTATGTGTGTGCGTGCGGGCGGGTGTGTGTGTGTGTGTGTGTGTGAATTGGGGTTGAGGAGCTTTATTAAAATGAAGAGAATGAGTTCAATTTGAGTCATGCAGAGGCTGTCAGTGGCTTCTTGGATTGCAGGGCTGATGAAATTGCTCTTGCAGTTATTTAAAAGCAGTTGTAATCCATCTGAAAAGGCTGTGATATAATCCATTTAATTTCACATTCCTCGCAGCAATAACACTGAGCAACAAAAAATCTATCAAAGCAATGTAGCCTGGTGATTTAGTAATTATCTATATTTTACACCACTGCAATTCAGCTTGGATTAATTGGAGCCTTATCTGTGCAGAGCGGCAGGTCACTTACCTCAATACACCACAATATGGTTTATCTTAATCATCACCCTCTACCACCTCAGCTGTGACCTCCAGCGCTAGCTACAAATTATATTATTTTCAGATGCATAAAATCAGTGCTATAAACAGCCAAGCGCAGTCAAGTCACCAATTATTACATTACATTTAATTGGTTTCCCTAAATAAAAACTTTACAGTGGGCTCATCCTGTAAAATGTGAGCGCTTTGAAAATCTGTGCTGAATGGCAAGGAAACCCACTTCTTCAGCACAGAACTGGGCGAGGGGCCAGCCCAAATCAGTGAAAAGTTTACCATGACAAGCTAAAAAGCAAAAACAGACATTTACAAATGCCACTTGGTTAAAAAAATGCCACATTGGTGAGAAAACAGCAAATGTCGGCATAGTTCTTGTGTATTCTGTATGTCATACAGAAGGAAAAATTCCTAAGTAAAGTAAAGCTGATGCCACATGATACATTTGCCCTCCTCAAAGGTCTTCTTGTAGCTTTAATCTTGATGGTGTCTGTGCAGCTCAGTGGAGGCGTGTTTCATTATCAGACTCGCCAAGTTTGTTCTTTAATGGGTAAGCAAACTTTAAGCTGCACCCTGAGAATAATACCCCCCTAAGCTCCATTACTCACTGAGTATCTGACAGTGCATTGTATCTTTGTGTACCTGAACATCTGACGTCTGACATGAGAGGAATCACAGGCTTCCTCCAACAACAGAGAGATAAGTGTAGCCTGGTGTCAGACAGCCAATTGTGAAAAAGCAAGTTCAGCTCTGCAAAAAAAAAAATCTCAATCTATAGCCACATTCTTCTTTTGAACCTACTCTCTGATTGATGCTAAAGTCTGTGTCAAGTCAACCATGTACTACTCAGGAGTATGCAGACTGATGGTGCAGTGTGGTAGTGTGAGGTATTCTGAAATGACAACACAACATAGCATTATACCAAGCTCCTCTTCACTTGATATTCTTTTGAGCATGAATACTAGTTTATTTAGATTGACCGGGTTGCTAGACAACTCTTAAATCACAAATGTAAAAAAAACAGAAAAGAACCTCCTCTCATTTCATGACAATTACAGCTGTCAGGGAGATGTCTGTATAAGAGGCGGATTAAAAAAACTAAGTCGCTCTCTCTTGATAGTGTGCACGTAGGCTATGTATGCCCAAATACGCATACTTGCACAGAAGCTCAGCGGCATGTTTCGCTCTCTGGTCTGCTGTATAGGCAGGGTGGGAGCGTTTCATCTGTCGGCACGAGTCTAATTTGCGGATATCTGCGTGAGTCGGGGGCCTGAGGCAGGCTGTTCCATGTCTTTTGAGGAAGTGGGGTGGCTGAGGGGACCGATCCTGACGGGACGGCAGCAGGACCAGATAAGATCGGCTGTGGGGAGCAGTGAGCGGGGCCGTTTGTTCTCCTTGGCCATCTCTCATGTTGCGCCACTGATTGGGAGGAAAGCTGAAATTGCTTTCACCGGGGCCAGGGCGCGCTCCAGCAGTAGGCAATGATAACTAACAATGCCCCCAGGACCTAGTTAAAGCTGCATCACACGCACTGGAAAAGCACTTTAATGTGGCAGTATTAAGAAGCTGTCAGCCGGTTGGTGGAGAAAACAGACTTGAATTCATGGAGGATTATGGAAACATTTGTTACACTCTCTTCAAAAATGTATATAATCAACTAGCAATTTTTAATTTGTTTCCAACAGCCTGCCGTTCTACAGAGAGAGAGTTTCAGGCATTATCAAAGCAAAGTACGGGTTGGGTATCTCCATATGTCTGGACGGGTTGGGTATCGCCGTATGTCTGGATGTGTTGGGTATCTCCGTATGTCTGGACGGGTTGGGTATCTCCGTATGTCTGGATGTGTTGGGTATCTCCGTATGTCTGGACGGGTTGGGTATCTCCATATGTCTGGACGGGTTGGGTATCTCCATATGTCTGTACGTGTTGGGTATCTCCGTATGTCTGGACGGGATGGGTATCTCCGTATGTCTGTACGTGTTGGGTATCTCCGTATGTCTGGACGTGTTGGGTATCTCCGTATGTCTGTACGTGTTCGGTATCTCCGTATGTCTGGACGGGTTGGGTATCTCCGTATGTCTGTATGTGTTGGGTATCTCTGTATGTCTGTACGTGTTCGGTATTTCCGTATGTTGTTCCGTTTCTCTCCTTTTCCACTCTGTTGCTGTGGTGCGATGATGACCTACACATCACGCTGCACGTTAGAGGCAGTAAATGGGCTCATGAACAGAACTGTATCAGCAGAGGTAGAATGGAGACAAGTCTAAGAGTAACTGTGCTCTAGCAGAGTTGAATGTCATACACGACCTTCGGTCTGGTTTCAAGGCCACTACTGAATGCATGTATCAACCAAGTCCATTCTGGTAAAATTGAAAAACTCTTATTGACTGAATGAAATTAATCAATGTTCCTCAGTCAATGTGAGATAGCTGTTACTTTTAACATAGTGTTTCCATTTCTTTTGCTTACCTCACCTGACTACTCTGTGGACAGATGCTTGATCCATTCAGGAAACCAGTCAATAATCTGAATGGGAGAAGATGAACACTACCACTCAGAAGCAGACAATGGAATAGTGGAATGGCATGTGCACAATTATTCTGGTCAAGATGTTTAATGACACATTGTCAAATGCACATATTATGGATTTCTTTCTTCAGTGTGATGCCCACTCTACCTCGTTATCTTTCTCCCTCTCTCTGTCTATTTCTCCTTCTCTTTCCGTCTCATGCCCTACTCTGTACGCTGTCTGAGATAATTACTGGCCTGTAAGAACAACTGAATATCAATGCTGTTACTTTTGTCTTAAAATCTGCAAAATCTACATTTTGTTCAGGATTCTTCTGTTTTCTGAACCTGCATGTTCCAAGCAACAACAGGGGAACACACAAAACGAAAACTGTTGGGTTCATTATAAATCTAATCATTCACTTTGATAGCACCAGACAATTAAAAATAAAAGCCTTTTGCCTTCACACTGAGCATGCTGCCAGCTTGTTTTGGGAGTGCTGTAATGAAAAGCATGTTTGTTTGTTGTTTCGCAGCAGATTGAATGTGGAGAATCACAGTTGTAGAGAGAGAGAGAGAGAGAGAGAGAGAGAACATGGCGTCTCATAAGAATACACTCTCCCCATTGACTGAAGAATCACTCAAATCACTCAGCAAATGAGACGCGGCCTACTGCAAAATGCCTTTCCCTAAATCCTGCAGTTCTTTCTAAAGGAACTGAAGCCCTTATCCATTTAATATATGCTCTGAGAGTATCCTGTCAAATATAGATTTGAATCAATACCACTCTAGAGTGGCTCGTTAAACTTAAATCAGCTTGGAAGTGGTGCATGCCTGCCTCACAGCTGCTGTCATTAGTGACTGGCCTACAGATTATTGGAGAAATGTCCTTGCGTGTGCACATCCTACTCCTTTACCTGTGGCTAGACCACTGATAGTCTCTCTCCATGGCTCAGTCTCCACATAAAGGGCACTAAAGGTACACAAACAACTGAAGGTGGAGAAACTCAGTGTGGAATCATTATCTTGTAACTCAAAAGGAGCTTCGAGTTGTTTGTTAAAGAAATGGATGGCCTCACTAAAAATTCTTTGTTTTTGTATATTAATTGATGCTGACATTCAGAGATTTGTAAAACCATCATCTTCCAAGAATTGCCCTGTGCAGAGTCTATGGTCAGTGTTCTCCCTCACTGAATAATGATTTAGCACTTTAGCATTTTCATCGTTTGGCATGTGTGAAAACACAAAATGGAGCCACGTTCGATCGAGAGCATTGAAATTGAGCAGCTCTGAGCCTGAGTACATCAGGGAGAGAAAGGGTTAACTCTGACAGGAACAATAATGAGAGCGCAGCCAGACGTGAGAGGTAATTAGTCAGTCCGCACTCCAATATTTACCCAGTTAATTATTTGTGAGTTTTACTCTTGTCTTCCCCTCAGACTGCTGCTGCTGTTGTTTTTTCCACACCATTTGTCACAATCTAACTCTCCTGGGCTGAGCTCGTTCTCACTGGTCTGGGTTTTTCCCCATCTCTTTCACTGGGGAGTGGCATTGTGGTGAACTCTTGTCAGTTGAGGTGTTAGACTGCTGCCCCTGGATGTGTGAGGTCATCAGATTACTTATTCATCTCTTTTTTTTTTTCTCTCACTGCGGGTGAAAGATGTGAAAATGCTGGCCTGTGGCTCAGGGCACATGGAGGGGTGGAGGGCAGGGAAAAAGAGTGAGAGAGAGAGAGAGAGAGAGAGAGAGAGAGAGAAAGAGGGAGAGAGAGTAAGAACAGAGCCCAGTCTTGGCTTAGAAAACTCATGGCTCTGACAATGAGTAAACCCTCCATCCTCATTCAGCTGTCTCAGACTAGAGGTGATGGAGTCAGAGGTTAGGCACAAATCATTGCTGGCTGAGGACAATGCATTTCCTGCTAGATAAAGTCAAACAGGCTGTAGCCATATTAGTTTCCTTGGTCACATCAACTAAGAAGTGATGAAGGTGATACATAGTCAGGGATAAGCAGTGAGCAGATACCACTGAGACATCTTAAAGCCAAGCAGATTCAGTGTCCACATCCTTGCTGTGAGTGAATATCAAACATTAGATGCCATTTGCTTTGTGTGAGTCCAGTGGGAGTTTGCTTTCCCTTGAAACACTATGTTAAGTCCTATGGTTACCATTGGAAGATTCAGCCTTCCAGGCACAAGTGGCACTCACTCTAGAGGAATAATGTGGCCAATATGTATATTTTTCCACCAGCAGTGTTTAATTAACGCTTCCTGCACGAGCACGGAGTAGTTTTGTGCTGCACTGGGGGTGGGGAGCTGGGGGGGGATTGTGGATGGCGGGGTGAGAACGAGACAAATCAGTAATTATTTCATTATGCCATGACAGCAATAATATTACAGTAGTGTGTGTGTACGCAATGCTCTTATCTGGGGAACAAATGAGCTGTCTCCCAGGAGAGCGGGCTGCAGTGCAGGCCCCAGGTTGGCCTGTATAACTCTTCCTTGCAAAGCCACCTTTTTAATATTCTCACTCACAGCATACGCAATTATTTTGAAAATAAATTTAGCACAGATAAAAATTGTGCCTCTTGGGTCAGGTAAATGACTTCCTTGTTTTTATTGAGAAGACATGGTGTTTATTAGGGGTCTCGTTGGCTTATTGTAGAAGGTTTCTGAGTTTGAGTAATTGTCCAATTAGATGTAATTTCGGGGTACACGCTAACCCGGGCGATTGTACAGTAAAAGTAAGACTACCGCCGGGACACACATTAATGAATCCCAGTGAGACCTGTCTACCTTTAAAAAAAGAAAGAATGCATCTGTGTCTGTTTCACTTTCCCAAATCTTTTTAACGAGGCATTATAACTGGGATTTACAAGTGAGGCAGGCTGTTCCCACCCCCCTCCATCCCCTCTTATCTCAGTCTTTTCTCCACATCTCTGCTCTCCAGCACAAAAATAATTCATCATTCACGTAATTTCTCTTCTTGGAGAAATTGCCTCTTATTCAAACAGAAAGGTTACCTTAATTGTTATGTAGCTCAGCTATTTATGCCTCAGAATAAAAATGCATGTGTGTCGCTTTGCAGAAAGGTCACCTATTACGACCAAACTAACTTTTTTTCCCCCACCTCCTTCCTTGTTGTGTAGGGGTTTTGTGATGTGTGTGTTGAGCACTTCACACTGTGAGATGGAACAAGGTGTCAGAAGGGACCCCAGAGGATTACAACTGTAGTGTCCTCTCCATCGCTTTGACCTTCCTCTCCGTGCTGCCTCGTGCTCCTCAGTGGACTACAGCAGCCCTACGGTGCACCAGCTCTGCATGCGCAGAGACAAAGTCTCTCACCGAGGACTGCTTCACTGGCTTTGATCCTGCAGTCGGCAGCCCATCACGCCACACCGCTTGTGCCTGCTGATTAATCAACAGAAGTGTGTTGTGTAAGGGAGTGAAGAGGTAACCAAACCCAATGGGGAGAGAAGGAGAGCATTGTTTGGTGAGGACCTGTAATTACTAAAGGCATGCTGTGGATGAAGAATTAATGATGCCATGGTCTGTGATGTTTAAACCCCTGGACAACATCCTCTTGTGTTTACAGGTCTTTTCTTTCTGGACAGATAATAGGACCTGTGCTGTTCTTTTGAAAAATTCAACATACTGCATTATGTACAAAGACCCTGCATGAAAGCTGGAGGCATTTGAAAACTGAAGAAAGGAAATGTTCACTTTAAAGCATAAAGAATCACGCAAGAGTGAGGATTAAGATGCTGCAGCATGGGGGAAAAAGGTTAAAAAATATCATGTATTGCAATGTATGGTAATGTTATTAATTTGCTGAAAGTGAGAAATAATCATATTGTGTCATAGTCTTCAAGGGACCCATCATATTTTAGATAAATTTAAATGTTTGCTATGGAGGTACCACATAATGTACATTGCTTTGTGGGCATAAATATGCCAATACTCTGACCAATTTAATAATGATGGGAAAAGGTGTTAGACGGTGATGTTATATACTGATCTTAATATCCCAAACAGTGTCATAAATGATTACTCCTGGTCACAGACAGGTTGTGATAAGTGCTTTATTAATTGCTGAGTTTACACACACTTATTTGTAAGTATTATTCGTTAATTATTATGGTGCAAAGACTCATTATATTGGTCAATCCTGCCTTGAGAGTGGCACCAGCATAAGCAATCGATCGATATGAAAACCAACAGTATCACAAACAGCCAACTTGAGTTCACACCCTCCAGGGGTTCAAGTGAGGGTTGCATCCCCTCCTCCCTTTCACCAAACGTACACCCAGCGTCATAACTTTGAACCTTAGAGTCAGTGGAGGTTTTCACATTACACAGAACTTCCACCCATAACTCATCGTCACATTAAACCTTGTCCTTCTTTCAGACTTAAGTCTCCAAAAAAAAAGGCGCTCCAAAGGATTAATGAATCTGGAGCCACCATGTAACCGTAACTGTCACAAGACTCCACTTTGATAGAGAGCGACATCTGAATAGAGAGGAACTCAAAACAAAATCAGGTTTCTTGATCCAGCTAAATGCCACGCTCCTGAGACTTTGTGTGACATGATGATTGGGAGACAGCTTCAAATTCCTAATGAATATGGATGGAAGTGTTTATGCTTCTTTGGAATATAATCAAGCACGTTCAGAGGTTCATATTTGAAGGTTTTCAGAAATGCAGCCTGGAATGCTCTTGGCACAGAGCAATGCTTTTTTGACAACAATAATATATTTATTTTGGATCTGTGGGCCTGGACCTTCATTTTGAGTTCATACTGTCTTAAAAAGGATTATCTGCAGCACCTAGGTCTGATTTAAATTTGAATAGGTGAGAATTTATTTTGTGGTGCTCAATACCCCATACAAATAAGTCCCCTATAATCCAATTCCACCAGCACCAGGAAAAAAAAGATGAAGTAAAATCTCATTATATTGTCCCCTTTATGTTGACTTGTCCCTAACACATAAACAATCTTTGGAATTCAACATTTGATTGTTTACTTACTACTACTGGATGAATGAATATGTGAGTGGAGCATCTATAGATATTTCATTACTTTTAAATATAAGAAAAGGAATTCATCTCTGAAAATTAATTCATTAGAAATACCCATATCCCATGTCTTATTTACAGCATCTGGAGCATTGAATTCAGTGGGATTGAATGTTGTGGTATGAAATTAGATTGCATTGTGTGTTACTGACTAATAATTCCAGACGAAATAACTCCTCACAAAGCGTGACACAAAGAGTTCCGTGTGACAAATAGCAGCAATGGGAAAGTTTGAGTTGCTGAGTTCCATATAGAATTTGCAGACACACAACAAAGACATTTAAGTTCAGTTAACACAGTATATGAACCATTTGACAAAAAACCTGATAGTGCCCTTGAGTTTTTTCTCAGTGGGGTGTGGATATGAGTTTGGAAAATGAATAAATCTGGGAGGAATCCTCAATCATGGAGGGTTACAACTGAAAGCCTGTATTTTTTGTTTTTGAGTAATTTGATAGAGAATTACTAGGCACAATCGCTGTTAGAAAACAGTGATCACTTGTCATAAGCTTTCCAATTTAAGGGTGTAGCTTGAGGATGACAAGAATACTGACAGGGATAATGACAAGAATTTGTTTGCTTATCGTAAAGTACACTTCAGCAGGCCAAGAACCCTCCCAAGGCAGCATAACTCTCCTGTTGCCCCATGCCCAAATTACCTCAACCACTGTCACTACTGACCTGCCAAAAGAAAAATAATTGGCTCACTTAAATCACACACCAAAATGGTTAAGGTTGCAATCAATGTTCACAAGTCCATTGGCTGGGATCTGATCTCGTTATATTTAAAAACCATTCACACTGATTGATCTTCTACCAGCCGTGGTATCAATGAATAATTAAAAAAGCTCTCAGTTTAATTTGGGCGGTGGAGAGGACAGAAAAAGGAGGAAATGTGGACAGAAGGCAGTTAGATCCCTGTTTGAGGTAATGAGGCCCATGGCCCTGCTGTGAGAGGACCAACCAGCCTCTAATGTCGGCCCCCCCTCATGGTCCCACTGGACAGAGCCAGCTGGATTTGTCTGCCATATTCACAGAAATCAATGCAATCCAGCTTGAAAGAAAATCAATAAGATGTGTCCATTTATGTTTCAGAGTGTAGGAGAAAGGCCTTAGGAGGGCTTAGCCTGCCAAACAAACACCAGACCTTTCAGGGTTTTTTTTGTCAACAATTCCATTTTTCTTTCATATTATTATCAGAATGACTATTTCAGGTTAGTTCATACAGCAGCAGAGTGATGGCTCTTTGATGTTTACTTAGAGAGTAAAGATTCAGACTTTATTTGCTACCAAGTCACATGTCTAACATCTCTTATTTCAGGCTTGTGCTTTGCAATCGGTTGCTCCAATCACTCAATGAGACAGTTCACCCTAAGGCCCTATATCCACTGCTACTGTTTACAAAACTGTGGTGCTAATCAGTTAATTGTGATCAGTTGGGATACTGAATGGAAAGTAGTCTGTACTTGGTATAGGATACAGTGCCTAAATCATGCACCGTTGCTCTGAAGGGACATGATACTGTCCCCAGGTAAAGTTACCTACTTGTCATGCTATCATTGAAGCCAACTCTGTGTCATGTGTCACTGCATTACTGGTATTAAGTGTCATTGAACTGAATGCAGTAGGTGGCAGAGGTGTTGAGATGAGGGTTAATCAGCTCATGTGTCATGTAGCATAGAGACGACATGCAGCATAAAGACTATCAGGGGCATGGCAAATCCCCCAGCGGCTGGACCTAACCAGTTAACACCACCAGCACAGGTTGTGCCCTGCCTAGCTGAGGAAACACAGCCCCAGATGTGTGATATGAAGGTGCAGATGCTTGTGTCCAACACTCCACACACCGCTTAATAATGTGCAATACCATCCTTGGACTGACATCTACAACAGAAAAAGCAAGAAGGTGAAAGAAAAGTGAAGGTCATCCCTAAAACCTCCAGGTATAACTAAGTAAAGACAGTGCTGTAAAAACCAAACGAAGGACAAATAGCTCAGAATTAATTTCTAGCCCCCTACAAAGTCTTCACCCCCTCCCATCCCGGAAAGCAAATATTGCGCTGTGTCACACTTTTTAATGTTGATATCCGTCTAATTGATGACTTTGTGTCACATCAATCCATTATGCATAATTTAGCATGGATCAACTCCCACATTAACATAATCACCCATTGGATATTCTGCTCAGTATGACAGCTCAGTGAGTGGCAGAGCCCAGACTCTAGAGGAGAGAAAGGCAGCCAGAGGCTGGCTAACACTGCTCCACTCACAGACCGCTCTGATTTGCCTGATGTTAAGATGTCAGCCTCACTTGCTTAAAGCTGGTAGGGACTGTGTAAGTGCTTTCTCTGTGCATATGCACAGCAGCTGGCATGGAGAGGAATGGGTTACAGCCGCTCGCTCAACTGCTGCCGTTTGCAATCACTAAGCAGCTTTAGTGTCTCCTACCACAGTCCTGATTTAAAATTCATAAATGCTAATCCTTCATAATTTACAGTTTAAAAAGCAGCCCTGCTCGCAGGCCCTGTGGCCACGGCTCAGTCAGAGTAATTATACCAAGGAGCTGGGAATGGACTACTAGCAGAGACTTTCAACATTCAAGGAAATCCCCTTCACTGGCACCCGACCCAATTACTCCAAATAACTAAACAGATTAGCAAGTCATTTTCCAGTTAAATCTGGACAGAGGTGCCAAATCGCAGCGTTACATAGTCAGGTGGGTAAACAGCTTTAAAGTTCGGTCTGCCTGTTTCTTATTAAGCAGACAATCTGCCAAGTAATTTTGTTAGCCAGTTCATTTAATTTGGGGCTTGGGTGATTGTCTTTTACAAGGTTATCAGGCCCTCTTGATGGCGTCAGAGAGTGATTTGCTGCTCTCACTCTTATGTGGTGATGTCATCAAGCATGATGTGTGGCTGGATGGTGGAGATTCGGCCTAGACAGATCTCTTATTGTTCTGACAGAAGAAAGGACAACAAATGCAATAGTGCAGAACCCATAAATGTAATTGTCAGCAGCGTTGGCCACCAGTTCAAAGGCCATTACAGCTCAACTTTAAAAAGTATTGATTCATCTTTGCACTGTAAATGTAGAGGCTGGTTTTTCTCAAATTAGACATGAGAGTTTGTTGATATTATTTAGTACTTCAAGGTATCTGAGGCATCTCTTCTGCACAAATCACATCAGGGGACATTACACTGTATATCTTCAAACATTACATATCTAGATATACAGGACTGTCCATGGATGCTAGATAGATCATAGGCGCATGCCAAAACTTGCAAAACCAAAAACTGAAATAGCATATTTCACATGGACATCAGATTCCCCTAGAAAAAATATCAGTTTGACCGTGAGTCAGCAACTTCATGGGGTATACGTATTTGTATATGAGCACTGAAGAAACCTTTTACAGCCAATGTCATTGTGAGGCCTGTTGTCTAACTGTGAGTCAATAAAACGGAGCATCAGTTCCTGAATTGTTCCTGAACTCAATGGCCAAAATAGATAACAGTCAAAATAAATAAAATGAAATGAAATGACATGACATGAAATGAAAATGATAAGGGACTTGGGCTGATGAGGGGCATAAGTATACTGCAGGTAAAATGCAGGTGCTTCCATTCAGATTTGGTTTGTGAGTTAATCAAGTATGTAACATCTTACCACAGTTATGGTAATATATTGTACAAAAAGATTTGTCAGGCTCGTTCACTCATTATTTTAGTAAAAATATCTGTACCACATCTGTGGTAAAGATATGATCAGTCACATTCGATTATGGACAAAAGCACATGCTCCTTGACCACAATGTCTGTGTATCCCCTCAAGATTCAAGGCAAAATGGATAAGCAACTCTAAATCGGACTGTAAATATCAATCTAGGGTATGAGTAGGCAGTTTAATCAAGAACAACTGAACAAAAACTTCAGAAAAACAGATATTGCTTCCAAACTTCTTATTACATGTAATGTGATACAAAGAACACATGACACTGAGCAATGGAAAGATGTCATGAGGTCAAGTGAGTCATCCTTCACTGTATCCTCAACAAGTAAACAGCTGCTTGTATGCTGCATAGCCTAATAAACTTTCAGGTCCAAGCGTTTGTTCTACACAGTGAAGGATTTTGGCAACTCTGTGGAGTGCATGTTCCTGGCACAGTTTAGACCTACTCAGTCCTTTAGAGGGCAAGACACACAACAATAAATACAGTGCTTTTCCCAGTGATCATCCTCTGGGAGAGTTTCCTCCAGAATGGTACAAATACATGAAAGTATAATTAATATTAAAGATGAATACAGATTGAGAAAGTATTCTGCAGATTTTTGTCTGCAAAATACTAGCCTGCTATGCCATAAAGAGAGCTTTTGGATCCGCAGTCTTAGAACTTCAGTGCCACTTCAGTTAGAAGGGGTTTCAATTTCAGATGTTTCCCATGACTAGCTTCTGGATCATTGTCCAAACGTTTTGTGAGAGAGTCTCATACTTGGGTTGTTTATTATATCCTCTGGAAAGTTTTGCTATGTATGACACCAAATGATATACGGGGCTAAAGTTTAACCATCCTGATTAGAGAAGTGTGCTTATTCTCATGTTAATGATGATGATCACTGCCAGATGCTGTCTTGTCAATATGATATTTGCACTGTGTGATCTTTGAAACCCATTTGAAGGCTATTGCCAAAATGTCAGTATAATGAAATAAATATATTGTTAGCCCCTCTGTAGTGAGCTGGTTTTAACTGGATCCCTCCTTCAGTATAAATTGTACGCCATGACCATCTCTGTCATCGGATTTCAAGTCATTTAAACACTCATAGAACGTTCCAGAGCAGTGCCAGAGAACTCATTTTCCAGCAACATCAACAAAATACCAAATGATGGACCTGGAAAGAATAATGGTGTTGTACAACCTATGCCAAGGCATACTGAATCTGTCCTGGTGGCTTGTGGTGTGTTAAAAGTGTGTTAAAACATTTTCTGATGGTTCTTCTCATTTTTGGGCACATACAGAGGACCTGTAGCTAACAACAATAACAAACTTTACAACAGCATGGCCTTAAAGAACTCGTGTAGGATATTTCAAATCGTAAATGCCATACCATTCTAACACCACAGATTCCTTATTCTTAGAAGCTTATGTGCTTCTCACAGCTTCGAAATCAAATATCCGATTTCTCTTTCCATTACAACTTGTGCTATCAAAAATAACCTCTGTACGTGTGGGGGCTTGCTCAGTTCTTCACAGTGACACTCATCTTTAAGTGAAACAATCAGGATTCTATTAGAGCGGATTAGAAGCGCAGCACTGAACTACTATAACAAATCCTTTTCTCTCTCTCCCATCAGAGGCTTATATTTTGACTGCTGCAAGGTCTTTGTGACACATGAAGGTCTTCCTCTTTGAAGTCAGATGTGTATGGGGTAACATGCATAGTCTGGAAAAATGCTCTTTGCTATTATTGATGCCCATCATTAGAAAGCACTCTGGTAAGCAGTGCACTCACAGTCTCTTCAACTCACAAACACATGCTAATTTTCTCATGGACCCTGAAAAACAGAAGGAAAATAAGAAAGAAAACGTTTTCTGAGACCTCTGGTTTTATCATGTTAAATTAATCTGAAGTGGATTTTTGAGACAGTCAGACCAACTGTTTCTCTCACTTAATAGCCTTCTTCAGCACAGATCACTTAAATGAATTCAAACAGATACAAATTGTAGCACCTCTCTACTTGCCTTATGTTGAATCTATCAATACCACATTTGTAAACACAAGAGTTTCTCCCTGGTTCAATGGAAAAAATAACAAGCTATTTAACGGACAGGCCAGGAATATGGGGAGTTTAGTTATGAACCAGCGTAATGAAGAGGAAACAAAGCAGGCAACAAGAGCTGATAGGGAGTCCATCCATTAAGTGAGCTACCATAGTATTGTATTGATACAATTCCCAATTAAGCCATACACACATAGAATAAGTCCCGCTAAGTCTGAATTGTACTGGTACAATAGTTCTTAGAAAAGACTCCATATGTTCCAAGGCATGCTGTTTTTCTTTGTGTTCTTTCTTTTGTTCATTCTATATGGCTCTGATTATGTAAGATTTTGATTGACAACACATGCATATTCTCCCTGACCAGCCATCATTGGCCCCTTCCAATACCATTACTTTTCAAACAAAAATGTAACAGAGGGATAGCGGCATGACTAGAACACAAACATGGTGAGACAGATGGAGCAGGAAAAAAACAAAAGGAAAATGTGCGTTTTGATGCAGAATGTCACTCAATTATGAGTGGTAAAATTTTATTAAAACAATAACATTTACTTGAAACCCCAAAGTGACCTTGGAATTTGTTTGAAAAATAGGTCTAATTTACATTTTCTTTGAAAATCCCCAACAATGACACCAGCCAAATTCACATGTAATCCCAGCACTCAGCAGTGTTTAAGAACTGAGAGGCTAAGTGAGATTTATGGGGTAAATGGAGGTTTTATATTGTCTGTGGACTGCCAGAGAAAATACTGGAGAGACATTTGTGTTTAAAAAGTCACCAGTGAGGATCTGATTACTGCCAGTTCATCTTGCCAGCCTTACAAACCAGTGTGAATGCACCCCTTATATTCAAACAGTGCAAGAAACAGAGTGTTTGCTTTTAGCACCGTCCTCATTCAGAAATTAAAAAAAAAAAAGAGAGAAAAAAAGGAGATAACATAAACATTCTAAATGCATGTCCAATGACATAGCAGTTCTAGAATAACATCTGAAGCCTGTGCATTTCACCTGCTCTGCTGCTGTGTTTTCATAGAGGTCCTCAGTGCTTTCTAATCTCAGCAGCCTAACTGCTGTGTGTGTGTGTGGTGTATGTAATGTAGTAGCTACAGAGACACCATCATAAGAGAGACATCAGTGGGCCGTCCCCTGGCAGGCTTGTTGAGAGGGTGAGCGGGGTAATGAAGATAGAGCTCAGACAGCTGAGAGCCGTCCCCTCCTCTCCCCTTCCCATTTATTGTGTCTCCTGTGAATTCTTAATGGACCCCTCAGTATTAAAACAGGGAAATTGAGATGCATTTCAATAAAAGTGATTGGTTCTTGTTGTGTAGACAATATGGGCCTGCACGTGCTTCCACACTCACTCTTGCCCCTCAGATGAATGCAGTGTAATTACTGGGACTGTGAGGCCCCCTCTATTTCTTCCTCCTGTTATGATTATTCTTTTCTGTCACTGTTATCTGTGAGGGTTGTGTGCCACAGTGCTGGCTCAGGCTGACAATTGAAACGCTGATGAGCCAGACAGGGTGCTGTGCCTGCTATAGAGGAGCAGAGGTCTGGCCTACTGTTAGACTAGAGCATGGGGCATGCTGGGTAATGTAGTCACAGGCACACTGAACAATGTATTCCAAAACCAACATATGCAATGATTCTGCATGATTAATGATCTTAGACTCTTTCATGTCTTTATAAAAACTGTACGTTTAGGATTGTCAGTCATGGGGAGCAACAAGTACAACAATGAACAACAATGTGTGCAGCTTTTTAGATGTTTGGATGTTATTACCAGCTATACCTTCACTTCACACTGATCTGCACTCTTTGATCAAAACAGAGGAAGAAAATGCACAGATAACAGGGAACAGAGGCCAGTGTGAGTCCAGTCTATCTGAGCCAGCAGAGGTTTAATTGGATGGTGGAACCCCGTTGAATAAGATGTATGTTCTTATTCAAGGGGAGAGTGGAAAGACATTATGAAAACCTCCCGTAATGCTTCCAGTTGATTCAATTAATTTATTTTTCCACTAAAGTGATGGAAATACTGCCTCTTTTCCAATAAAAGCCCGACAGTTTTAGCACTGTGTCACTGCTTGCCATTTGGAGCTCAGTGGAATTAATAGTGGATGAATTTTACCCCCCTTCACTGGCTTTGCACACACATGGCCCTTCCAAGCGATGGGAAAATCACCTGATCACTTCAGCTGCACTAAGCAAAGGTACGAGACAGGGTGGAGAACTAAGTGTGGCAGTTTTGATTTTACAATGCTGTGTGCTTTGTCCAGTTTGGGTTTTCCTCTGTGCTAGAGGCTCATTGACCTCTTTGCACAAACATGGCTGAGTATAACAATAAAACAGAGGCTGTTCAGGCAAAGGGGAAAGACTGAATAATGTGTCAGACAATCAGAATGAATTAAAGTGCAACACGGGGCTGTGGAATTGCCTCTTTGTGTGAGGCCCTAATCAGTTGGAAACATGGGAGAGAGAGAGAGCGGGGGAAAACCTCTCATTCCTGTAACTAATCATTTATGGTTTCCCAATGCAGCCAGCCAGTGCCACAGGCAGAGCCTAATAAACTGCAAGGCAGCATAGATTTATAAATGATTAATTAAGGGGGCTCCCAAGGGAGCTGTAGCAGCTATAAGCAAAAATATTAATTAGTTGAGACAAGACTTAAACTAACACAAAAACATGCTGCCAGAGCTGAGGAGCAGAAGGGGACTGACTTGTTTAACTCAAAGTCTAATGATATTGTAGTGATGGAGAGGGTGGAAGTGGGAGCAGTGATGTCACTCAGGTTACGGATACTAGGAGAAGACAGGGCTCAACAGAGAGAGAAATTATGACAGACTATGTGGACATGAGGAAAAGAAGAAGAGGAGGAGGAAGTTGAGATGAGCAGGGAGGAAAAGGCTGTAAAGTGAACAGGAGGTTCTGAGGATGTAAAAGTGACTGGTGAGGAGTACACAGCCAAAGAAGAGAGACTTAGAATGTCTGGAGGGTCTGTAGAGAGCGGAAAAAAAAACCCTGGGGCACAGAAAAAACAAAAAAGTTTCGGGTTTTGTCATTCTTGAGGAGCAGTCTCTCTCCATCCTAAGCTCTTCAGTTAGGCCTCTAAGCTTTTCTCCCACTGCTCTTTTCATGAATGTCAAGATGCTGGCTGTGAATTATCTCAGATTAGATGAAACAAGTTTAATATATTCCTTTCCAAAATATTGCTTTAGGTGAGACAATATTGCTTAGATTAAAAATACTGACACTTTAGCATGAAAAGCTAAGTCACTCAATCCATAGGTTTCTGTCCTGGACTGTTATATCTGCTCTTTGATGGGCTACAAAGGCATGTGACATTTCACTTGAAAGAAGAAATCCTTCTAGTCATAAAAGACCTCTGATAAAAAAGTCCATCATAACCTGCAAATATAAACTAGTCATCCTAAACATATTTTTAGATAGTTAGCAAAAAAAAAAAAAAAAAAGAAAAAGTTAGCAGCTCTGGGCAACTAACCTAAAATCAAACATATTAAACATATTAGAAATATTAGCCTAATTCATTTAAATATCGTTCAGAAAATTCTGGTGATACAAGTCATCTGATTGGAAACTGTCATTATTTTCAGCTCAAAATATCATTGTGCTCAGTACAAACTGGGTAAGGTTTGTGAGACTCAGAATCAAAGCGATTCTATATGAGGGCACAGGTCATCAGGGTACCTTGGGATGCATTTGTGAATTTGTAATTGCTATTTCGCAAATGTAACCCACCTAGAAACTTATACTTACAGTCCCCTTAAAAAGCTATCACATTAGGAAGACACAAACGCTGGAAATCTTCAGGTTGCAGTCTTGACCTGTCTTCCTTCACTTATAAACCCGGTACTGGGAATTCAGACCCCCCTTGACAGAAGTGTATTTCACCTATGATTGATTAGTCGCAAGAAATGAATAATAACCGCACAATAGATGAAAAGACTGTGAGATGAAAAATTAGGCCCAGGCAGAGTCTTAAAGAAAAAGGAGCTGCAGACATTTATAAGCCCTCCTAATTGACTCACTGGAGGGCTAGGCTCTAGTAGCAGTGAGGTGCTTCAGAAGTCAATGTTCTTGGTAACTAGGACTGAAGAGGAATATATGTTTTTAGATATCTAGAATAAATATTTCATTTAACTGTCAGTGGTGCGGGTGAGCATAAGACCCTTTCATGTGGTGGCAGTTTAGACAGGGCCTGTCGAGGCACTGAGGGCTGGCAGTGGCGAGCGTAAAGCACCCCATTCCAAAGCAAAAAGCCACGCAAAGCCTTTTTTTTCTGTCTTTCTTTTTTTTTTCATCAGAGTCACCACAGAGAGAGCCCAGCAGGATCAGTGCACACTTGACAACAATTAGTGGTGTGAGCTTGAGCCGTGATAGGCAGCTCCCAGCAGAGGCTTAGCACAAGACACTCCCCACCTGCCAGCACAAGGCCCTGTGTTTTTCTATGATCACCACTCTGAAAACTGTATTTTCACAGAGTTGAGTTGGCGAACCCTCAACAAGATTCAAATGAGATGCTACCACAGATTTTGTTTCAGTCCAATGCAGGCAACCAAAGGTTAAACACATAATGTATATCTTAGAGCAATCTCAAAGATGCCTAGCATGAAGTGGTTGGCAAAACACTGGTACAATCCCTGAATATGAACAATAGCTATGCAACAACAGAGATTCAATCCAGCACCTCCGGTCTATTTCTTTGATACGGTTTATGTTAAAATGTACACTTAAATGATCAGTTGAAGCACATTAAGATGCTAGCAAGCCTGCCTTCTGGTTAATAAATATGTAACATGCTATTATGTCAGTTAACAAGAAACTACTTTTGGAATCGAGATAAATGAAAATGGACACAAGATGAAGGTACAATTTAGTTTCTTTGTAAGCAATAACTTTGTCTGGGGGTTTTGACTTTGCAATCTAGTGTTCAGACCACAGTTCGGCAATCTATTGTAAATGGGATTGCTAGATGTTGACGTTTGCATGTTACACTCAAAATGACTTTTTAAAATACTGAAAAGACAGCTATCTCTATATTATCTCTCTGTTCTGCGGCTAGAATTTTAAGGGTCCATTCATTGCTTTTTGCAAAGTATGGACTTGCTCTGTGATCTCAAAGATTATCAAGATGACATACTGTAGCTACCTATTTAGATTGTATATTAAACTGGTATTTTGTGATATGCATTTGCATCATACAAAATAACTAACTGGCTGGACAGATTTGTTCATGATATGTAAAATGTCTCTCATATGATACGCAACTAATGTTAAATTGTACGGAATGCTTAATGAATGGTCAGAAAGTTTGAACCAACTATCTCAATAGGTAATTCAGTGGTTAGTATATTTCATCACTCTTTATTAACATAACCATTCAGTCTGTCAAACAGTTTTAAATATGATCGTACAATGTATCTCAGTATTTGTAGTCTATAAAGTATTAAAAGTTGGCATCAGATTGAAAATTGACTATATGCTAATGTGAAAGGAGCATGTCCAGATGGGCTCTCTGGAACTCTACATCTTAGTTGGTCAATATGGGACAGCTGAGAATAAGACCTGTGAATCCAAAGTAAAGAACTCACCTAATTACTAGAAAAGCAGTGCAGTAGCAAGGTGTGCCACTCAGCATTAATAAGTAGTTTATCTGTCAATTTAATGAATAAACTTTTCCACAAGTAAAAAAAAAAAACCCTTTGCTGATGTCATGCTAGCAAGTGACTAATCTGTTAATGGCAACACCTACTCTATATGCATTAGCTAGGGTGCAGAGAAATTAGTTTTAAGCAAACACATACTTCTTTTGGAATCCTTGGGGGTATGTCTGTCTTGTGGCATGATTCACCAGAATAAAATAGCCCCACACTCCTGTGAAGCCTGTTGAAGGTTTAGAAACAGTGTCTAAAGCTGATTCTTATTTTTGTAAATCCTTTTATGAGTGATCTTACAATGTTTTAGGGGCAGAAAGGCGTTTTTCAGAATTTCAAGTTCAAATTACAGAGAGGTTATTTCTGGTCACCATACAAGATAGGAGAAATTAACAACTTTTCACAGTAATATGCAACATATCTTATATACAGTTTTCTACACATATGTATGTATATAGGATACTATTTAAGAGTCTAGGATACTCGCCCTTTCACCCTTTAAAGTTCTTTCAAAACACTGAGACAGCCTGGCCTATTGTGACTATTTCTGGCTGAGAAAGCAGGAATCATCTAATAAAAGACTGTGAAATTAAACAGGGACACAGCACTCACAAGCATAATCCCATTAATCCTTTACAACACTGACATACTATTGAGTCCTCATGGGTTATATAAATACTGTGTATACTGAAAATATGCCAGTATATGAACAGTAGCAACAGATGAGATTCAAACGTCCATGTACTAATTACCTCTTCTGCCACAAGCTTTACTTCACGTTAGAACAAGAGGCTGGTCTAAAAACAGGAAAGACAGCGTCTAATTTCCTGATCCTGTAGACACTGGCCCGACAGCTCAGAAAACATGCTGACACATGGGCACTAAAGAACGTGGAGTGACCTCTTTCACATTATTATTTGGGGATTATTCTATCAATATTTGAGTTAGTTGTTTGTTTGGACTTCTTAGAACCTCACAGTTTATTATTTCACATATTTGCAGGATAGGTTAATACGTTCCTCAAACAGATTTATATCTAACATTCCTGATGCTCATAATAGTTTCAGATGTCTGAACAAAAAAAAAAAAAAACAAGATAGAAAAAAATTGAACAAGTATTTGTTCATTTTTCAAAATATGAGTTAAACTTGGAAACTTGCAGTCAACTTGTTTTAGTTAGTGTTTTAGCTCACTTTGCAATCAAAGGACCCCTAAATTGGTCCTTTTTCCTGCCTCCATTTCCTGTAATAACAGAATGGGTTCAGCGTATTGCTTCACAATTAATTGAACTCAGTAGTCTTCACTTGCATATTTCATTATCCAAATGCTGGAAGAGGATGCAGTAAGCAACAAACAAGTGCTTGCTTTGTGAAAAGAGCAAACACTGCACTGATTATAAATTTCCTTTCTACAGTCAATTGCAGGTAGAAGCAACAGCTTGAGGAGCTAAAACAAATCAAGGCAATAATTGAAATGTTGCATGAAATTACCCCAGTAAATAACCAGCAGCCATTACATGAACACCTTCTTTCTTGCTTCCAATAACACCAGTGTGTGTCTCTTCACACACTCACACATGCGTATGCACACACACACACACACACACACACACACACACACACACAATCACTCAATATATGTGGGAGAAACCTTTGAGGGTTACACAATTGCACATTTATCCTTAAAATTAAAAATGGTGATTGATCCGTGGAATATTAACGGTCAACAGTGTTTTTCATTAAGTTGTGAAGGGAAGCGGAGGAGGCATACTGAAAGAGGAAAGAGAGTGGGAAAGGAAAAAGTGCGCTACTTAATGTTGATCCTGTATAGAGAATAACCCCTGAGAGAAATGTAAATACTAGAGTCCAATAACATGACAGCACACTAATCATATTTACAAACTATATTAAATCTGTCCATTGTGTTTGCAGTGCTAAGGATTGGCTCCCATGTAATTGTCATTGTAACCAATGTTGGCTTATGGGAAAATTTAACTGCAGTGATATAAGGCGACTGGTAGGCTTATTATTACTTTATTATTACCCGGTATATGTTTATTAAAGCAATTTGTCATGCAGAACAGGACTGGGGGAATGGAAACATTAAATCCTGCTGTACTCCGGCCGCAGAAATGAGTTACAATAAAATTAATGACAGGGAGGCCTGGGTTGACACCAGAGTGCTGCGTAATAACCCGCTGCTTCGTTTCATTTGCTGATCATTTCCTGTCGGGCCCTTACCATTAAACATACATGTTGAGGATTATTGAAATAGCCCCGCAAAAGCCATCATGCCCAAGCAGTCAAGGCACAAGGCATGGTGGAGCTCCTCTTTGTGGCTGTTTTGAACTTAAGAGCTCTAGTGTTTTGTAATGGATTGAAAAGAGCTGATTTTTGGTGTTAGTCCCAAATGACTCAGGATATTACAAAGCAAATTAAAGGGGAACCTCTTTTAGTTTTTAATTCAGAAGGTGAGATAGATTTCTGTCAGCAAGACTCATAGTACCACATTTTTTAAATGCAGTATTTTTAACCCAGTTAGTCTGGGCCATTAAGTTCAATGCTGAAAGCTGGAAGAAGAGGAGAACTTCAAAATCTTTTTTGGAATGTACAACAGGCATACAAACGAGGAACTTACAACTGACATCTTAACAATTTACAACACAACAAAGTACACAAGAAAAAAAAAATCAGCACTACAACCACAAACACAGACACAGCCGACTCCCAAATCATAGACAGACGCACGGCACAAACCAAATGAGCGAAGATTATGAGGTGTGTAGCTTTGTGATTTATTGACATTTCATGGTAATAGTATTTGGTTCATGCACTGCAAGTGGTTGGACAGGATCTGGCTAAGGTTAATTTCAGTGAGCCAAACATCAGGCTGTCTTAACAACCCCCCAGGACCACCACAGCACTCTCTGCATAGAATGGCACGTCTGGCTTTGATTGCTTAGTAAGGCTGATTTAGGGGCCTGCTCATGGCCATCAGCATATCTAGGGTAGACTCAGGCCTTTGCTGATCGATGCACAGCCAGATTTACAAGTTCACAGGCGTTATTTCCATCTCTCAAATTGCCCCATCTGTGCTGAATGTATCCTTTAACAGCAAATTGATTCCAGGAAAGAAACACAGGCAGTCGCATATGTTTTTAAACATTTACTTAAGCCGTTCAGTGATGTTGTTATTGTAGCTTTCACAGAGAAAATGTGAGTAGGTTAGATTGAAGACCTCCAGTTTGTAAATCCCCTTCTTTCAAGAATGTTATGTTTTTGTTTATGTTTTTGTGAAGATGAAAATTGGTCATGGCGGAGACCAGCCCAAAGACTATAACACAGCCTTCTCTATGATTTGTTTATCTATATTTCAGAGCAGTTTAATAAAATCTAAGGTATGTGAATCAGAGAGTATTGTGTTGCATTTTTGATGTCACTAGCTCACAGAGAAAGCAGTAGGGCCTCAGCCTTCCTAATGAATTTCCTGACTACACAGTATAGAAAAATAAACTGATGCTACCAACTAATTCCACAATAATTAAAATTTAAGCATGGGTATTCACTCAAAAGCATTACCCATCACTGTTACCCTTCCTGTGCTAAAGGCTGAAAAATGACACCCATAACAAAGTCGCAGGATTTTTGATATTTATATTTCCTGAGAACTTTGAATAAATGATTTTTCCATCAAGAAACAAATTAAGTAGCGCAATGTGATATTAACTTTACTATGCCTGAAGTAGAGAAATGCAATGAATGCTGACTTATTCTTGGGCAACATGGTTGAATATAGAAATGAGTGTGCGCTGTGTGACCTGGCAGATGAACAAATAAGATATGCAGTAGCTTTACTGAAAAATGCACAGTGGTCACACACAATATGACATCTTGTCTTGAACAAATGGTTTGCAACACATTGCTATGTTGACTATTAATTTATATAATAATTTATGCAAAGGAACAAACATCATCACCTTTGTATGTCTTTACTGCTTCCAGATGTACAGATGGAATGTTGCCTGATTTGTCCAAAACATACTGGCTTTATGTAGAGCATAATTGAGACAGTCCAACTAGCAACAGACTCTCAGGTAAATGCTTTAGAAAACATAATTCTTCATAAGTACAATCAGATGGTGTGGGCTAAGCTTCAGTATTTAGTCTATAGATGACATTCCAGTAAGAGCATGATTATAATCAGAGAGGCAATTAAATTTAAGTGAGGTCACTTTGAGTCTGTCCCTCCCTCCTCACACCCACCAACCTCCCCTTGCCAGAGCGCTGTCCCCCCTCCTTATTCAAAGCCTCTTAGTGCTACATTAATACAACTAATTACCATGTCAATCACAAGTAATGCTTATTAATTACCCCTTAGAAAAGACCTATTTCAAACACTGAGTAGCTCCCTTAAAAGCCCACTAAAACACTGACTGCAGGGTAGGATACTCAGACACAGCCATGTTTCAGGCCCACTTATGGCATTAGTCAATCTGCTGTCCAGATGTCTTACACAGGTGACAGCTGCAATAGCCTAACAAGCAAATTAATCATGGGGCTTTTGTGGCGCTTCTTTCTCGGGAAACTCATTTCGCTTCATAAAAGGCTTCATCTCATGTGAAAAATGACAAATTGCAGGCATGGCGTGAAATGGAGGCCGGAGCAGGCGGCACTCATTTGTGTGTGGTGCCTGCAAGGTGGTGGGGCAGGATGAACGGGGCCAAGCCTGGTTCCACTGTAATGAAGCTCATTGCTGCCATGCCAAGGCAAACTTCTGATGCTTCTCACAGGTGGCGCGCCCAGATTAAAAACCACTCCGCCTCTGAAGCCAGCCGCACGGCTAGCCTTTGAAGGCAAGCAAATGCTCACTGCTGTGTGTTAATCACTCATTGTCTCTGAAGATGGACAGGGCACAAACTGTACAAAAGGCAGGGACAACAAAACACACCCGTAAGGGGGAACTGATATTGATAATGAGGCTAAGGACGGATATTCTCTTTAAAATATCTGTATTAGGAATGAGAGTTTGCAACTGAAGTTTAGTGGGAGGACATTTTGAGAGAATGAACGTCAAATGAACAGTGAGCCTGTCACACAGAGGCTCAAATGAGCTCTTGGTAAATAAAGCGATACTGTCTCAAGCATGGTTTCAGAGCGCATATGAAAAGAGAACTGTGGAAATCCAAAGTCTTCAGCTGAGTCTTAATAGAAAATGGAGTTTCATTGGACAAAGAGAAACACAATAGCTTTACATTTCAAAAAGGAAGTATGGCCAATTGAAAATGAACAATGACAATAGCTGTAGAAAAGCATAAAACTTTTGGATTTAGAGGAAGTAGAAAGTTAATAATACAAAATGTTGGAGATAAGTCTTTGAAAGTCGTCCAACACAAGACTGCAATTATCATGGTTACAATAAAAGAAGAAAGGGCTGTGTGGTGAAGTCTATTCTTAAAGAGGATTACACTACTTCACAAGAGAGGGAACATTCCCTGTTTATTTCTCCCCATTCATTGAAAGACACTCTGAGGTGACAGATGTCAGAATCCGTTTATTACTTAAGCGTAATTATTGCATTCCCTCCTCTTGGCTACATCAGTGCATTGTGTTCACATTCCATTCTTTAAATCCTTTCACCAAACTGAAGCCATTGTGCAAACATAGCTTCTCCCTCTATTACCTATGCCACTGCACAAGGACAGAGTACGGCGCTCTCAGACAATGGCATCTCACAAACATGCACAGCACTTAAATACTGGGGGGGGGGGGTTTGACCGCACTTGTGCTGCATTAAAATGAAGAATTTTACGTCGATTTAAAAAAAGTCAACACGACACTCGTCAATTTAATTCCTCTTATCTGCTGAATGATAGATGGAGAGCTTTTTTATGAAGCGGCCACTCTCGGTAAACATTTTAGTTCCCGGCATAGATTTTGTTTAATTTTCTATGAAATGACCACAGCACAAAGCTGAGGCATCAGCTGATACCCTACAGTAGGCCCAGTAATGTGCGACAAACTTGAGTGATGGCTTCATTTATAGATCGTGGTCGTTCACGCAGACACAGATGTGGAGATGATGCCTCTGCATCTGAAGCTGAGGTAGAGCTAACCTCTGACTCTCCAACGGCATCCTACAGCCAGATATGCTCTTATCATGACAACCACTATAATACATCTGCCAGCGGTACACTGAGCCAGAGTGCCACTGTACAGTGATGGGCCTACTGCTCATGTCCACTTTACATGCTTTAATGAATTACAGTTTGGCTGTGAATGGCCCATTACAGGAAAGGCAGTTAGTGACAGGTATTTTCCCCCGCGCATCACAGGGGATAGCTGTCGGAGAGCCAGTGACATATGGGCTGGAGAGAGACGTTCCAGGTAAGCCGTTTGTCTGCGGCATTGCCCGGGCTGATGCGATGGTTGACTGAGTGCTGAGGAGTGGCAGAGCAGTTGAATGAGCAGTTCAGACAGCTCTCAGCTCTAAGGGTCAGACTACTCAGTGCCAGCAGAGCAAAGCAACCTGCTCTAAACAAGGAAGAGCCGTTACCTCTCACAATGGCAGCAGTGACATCATGAGGATCGCTGAAGCATTCAATAAGATTCCAATGGGAGCCTGAAAATTCAAAAGCATTATACACTCCTAAACATTTAAAAGTTTTCTTTTTTTAATGCAGATCTCTCTCTCTCTCTCTCTCTCTCTCTCTCTATCTCGCTCTCTTTTTTCCAAATGAGTTCTTGTATTTACTTTCCTCACTGGCTGGGTGTAAGTCCCAGAGCTGGATGCTGGTTTAGAGGAATGTTTCTACAGATGAAACTCTTGTTGGGAGTTAGAGTGGACTTCTTTAGACTGTTACTGTGACTGCACACAGACGGACAGCCTAACATTTCTCTCTCCAGGGCCAAAACATTAATTGCATTTTAGATTGTTTATTTATCATAGTGAAACTGTCAGACAATCTCACAGATGTCCCCTGGTGAAAAAAAAAAACAATTTCTCATTAGTTTGTTCAATTAAGAACTTTACTCCCACTATCCTCTTCTCTCAGTGGATTGCTAAAAGTATGTTGTTATAATTATGATGATGACAACAATCACAATGGCATGAAGACGATGACGACGATGAAGATGGCGATGACGGCAATGATGATGATGATGATGATGATGATGATGATGATGATGATGATGATGATGACGACGACGACTTATATTTCACCACAACAAGTAATTAAGCAAGTTGGACCTCACCATGATTATTTAAAAAGAAATGTTTCACTGCAACTGTCTTGTCACAAGTTTAAAATGCCATTTTTGTCTCAGTTATATTCTCAGTAATAGCAATATACCGGGTGTGACACTGACAATCATTAATTACTGGGTTGAATAATGAAATATTCTCGACTTATCTTCTAAGTACTGAGTAAGTAACAGATTTTTCCCTCCCTTGGGAAGTTTTTTCATTCTGCCATAGGGCCACAACGTAGCAACGATCCACACTGTAACATTCAGGGCAGCCTGACAAGGTGTTTGACATCCAATGATGTATCAAGCTCCAAGGTGATGTATGGCATGAAGTTTCTGCTTAATGTACAATACTGATGCTAATGATGATACATAACAAAAGTGTCAAACGATTTAATGACATCACTCTCTTAACCACAATGACTCACTGTTCATTAAAAAAAAAAAAAAGTCATTAAAAGTGCATCACACTCCACATGCTGGATTTATAAGAATGGATTTTGGAATGATGTTTTGAGCCTCTTTCTCTGTTTTAAAGCTTTTCGGTGTTTTGTGATTGCATGATTTGGGAATGTTTCAGAAGTGCCTTGCGGCAAGGAGCCACTCCTGCGCTCCAAAATCTGTCTGCAGGCCAGTGAAGCCATGCAATGCTACATTCATCAATGCTGGATGAGGAGTAAACTTGTTTTGTGTGCTGGAGATGAAGACTCAGAGCTTTGAGAGAGGCTTTGGCTTCCATGGACCAGAATGCCCACACCCCCAAGACAATATTGCTTTGGCGCCAGCAAGGCAATATTCAACCCATTTCATAACTCTAATTCACTCCCCACGCATCCATATTTCATTCAGACCAGGTCTTAATGAAAGTCATGGCAACCTCAGCGCTGTGTTTCCAAACACTCTGAACAAAAAATTAATAATAAAATACGTTGGCCTTCATACAAAATAGTATGAAAAGAATGCAGGTTCAGACGTTAGTATATGAGGACAGAGAGAGAGAGTGAAAGAAAGAGAGAAACTCTCTGAGTGTATGTCACAGAGAGGGCTATCTGCCTAGAAGAGGCTGGCTATCTCACATTCTCAGTACCCTCCAATCCCCAACTCGTCTCTGTAAAGACAAGCGCCTGTTTATTTCAATGCCCTTCAGCTGACATTAGTGCAGGTCTCATGTGCAATCCAGTTATCTTCTGCTGGCCTGAATATGTGATGTTTTTTAAGCAGTGTTTACCGTGTTAAGGGTCCCTCTCTCTGGGACATGGCCACTAAAAGACTGTTGGGTGGTACGTCTGTGACTGTGTATGTGTGTGTGTGTGTGTATGTGTGTGTGTGTGTGTGTGTGTGTCTTTTGTGGTGTACGTATGCATGTGTTTTGTGTGGCAAAGGCTGGAGCTGGTAAACATGTACGTGAGGTGCCCAGACTGGGCCCCTTGCTGTAAAGGGAGGAAGTACATGGTGTCTGTCCTCATAAGGCACTGCAGGATGCTGCACAAGTTAGTGAAAATCTTTGTTCTTCCACTGTCGAGTTTACATTTCTAAAACCAAGGGGCACATACATTGGTTTAAACAATAACTGCTTATATTCAGGGGTCTCCAATTCCAAAAACTCAATCCTCAAGGATCCTACTGATATATTGCTGCAAAAAAGGGTTTTCCATCTCAGTTGCTTACTTATAACTTGCTGTAGAGGAGGTGGCAAATGATGATTTACATTCTGGTAGAGATTGGTCCAATCCTACTGTAAGAAAGTTCAAAGTAAAATGGGTAATCTGTATTCATTTGAAAATGAAAATTAACATATCTAATTAAAAACTCATGATCTTAATTCGCTTGCCCTATTGGTAATCAACCACTGAATTTAAATTTAAATGCAGATGAGAGACTTTCGCCCTGGACAAATTTATTGGCCCAGGGGCCTCAGATGTAACCAGTTTGAGAATGCACTCTGAGTAAGCATGTCATTTAATGAGGCTGATAGAGGCGTGAGGTATATTCTGTCTGAGAACCAGTCACGGGGTTTGTTTTTTTTTTTTTTTTCTTTCCCCATGGCCTAGCTTCTGCTGTTCTCATTACACATGCAGCGGCCATACTGTGGCGTTTACCTGATTAACACAGAGACTCTCTGGATTAATGAGTGTCGTAAATTACACCATCATTAGTCAATTGATTATTTCTAAATAATTACACTGAATGCATGGCATGAGGTGAGCGCAGTCACTGTAAATTCAAGGATTGCGCTTATGAGGACAACAAGCAACTGGACATATTTCAGTATTTTACTGAAGCAAAAAGATTCGTTGAGTTGTTTTTTTTATTTTGATTCTGATTTGCATAATGGGAAAATGAAGAGGTAACCAAACAAAACCAAGAAACAGATGAAAACTAGTTCAGTTCTAACTTCACAGAGTGGTTCCTATTCCCACAGCATAATCAGTCTGTTTGCACACTAGTGGGCTACACGATCTCTGCATGACACACTATATTTCTGCCTGCACTGTACTATGCAAAATGAATGTGTTACACAAGCATTCCACAGCAGAGCAGATCTGGGTCAAATATGATCTACCTGTGTTCTCTCAAACAGAAGTATCAAAGGGTTTTTCATGGTCTGAAAGTGAACACAAACTATCAAGATTACTCTATTATCCCATTAAGCCCACTCAGAGCATTGTAATACAGGGATAAAGGGACAGACAAAGAACACGAAAGCCATCAGAAGGCCTTAAATTGGGAGGGTTTCTCTCATGGCTGCTCACGTACGGAAGAAACAGAGCAGACCTGAATCATGGCATCACCACAACTATCCTGCGGAGCTGCAACCCCAGAACAGGCCTAGCTGACAGCACCAACTCTCTACTGAACCAAATAAATAAACCACTACCAAAGGACTGTTTTATTGTGTATGCATGCTGGAATTAAATATCAACAAAATGTCCTAAAGTATGAACAAACGATTCTCTCAAAATGAAAAAGAAATATTTATATCTGGGTTATTAAATGTAAACATTAGTAGAGTTGAATTTTTCTCCCCCCTTTCTAAGGTCCTGATGTGGTTGAGCATCCAAAGGCAACTGGATTTGCTTGCTCTACAGCAGTATACAGAACTTCAGAGGCAGAGGGAATGGTGTGTATAAATGAGTCACCCAAGATTAGTGCCAATCCCCACGACCATATCCCCCACTGAGAGTGAGTGAGTGTGTCTATGCCACAGAAAGGTCTTTCTGAAGCATGGATGCACAGAGAGTAGAAACATGCATCTGTAGGATACATCATTGCTTTCACTTTGATTTACTCTGTTTTGTTATGGTTCCGCTGCACAGAGGCAAATTGTTTCTAAAAGCATTGTGGGTGAAAATGGCTGCTTTCGAATGGTGAAGACTAATGCATGATGACACCATGTTTAATGAATTTGAACTCTGAATGTGAAGTAGAAGAAAGAACTGAGAGAGGAAACAGCAAAGCCTGCGAATAGAAACAGAATGGGGGAGAAAGAGACATAGAAGGGAAGAAAGAAACAGACAGACAGAAAGAGATAGAGAGAGAGAGAGAGAAAAATTCTACTTCTATTACCCCCTAAAGCTGCCTCTAAAAAGAAGCAGTCTCAGCATAAGGTATTCTCATTGCAGATAAAGAAGTTCTCTACTCTTCTAATCAACACATAATGCATTATTTTCTGCAGATAACAAGAAAAGAATTAGTTCAAATTATTTTAAGTTTTTCTTAATTGCTTTTGGTGCCTGAAGCAGTTCTCTGCTGCAGCTCATGTCTCAGCGCCACTAAACTGCTAGAGAGTTTACAGGCACTCACATTAGCACAAGCCTAATTCATGCACTTATCGTCCAACTCTAAAGTAATGGTTTATGAAGCATTCAGGTCTTTATCTATACGTACACCTACAATGTGATCACAGGACTAAATGATATTTCCGCTAACATTCATCCCTTAAATTAAAAAAAGCAGTGGGCGTGCATTTCTGTGGACAATCTAATATTACTATTCCCGATGGGGCATTTACAGGGGTTTTATAACTCTAATTATCTCACACAATTATAGTATATCGTAGGCCATTGTACTCGCGCAATACATCATGTGGACAGGTGCCTCTACCATAGAGTATTTGTCTTATAGTGGATGGCAAAGAAACAAAAGTTCACCAAGATTCAATATCCCAGCAGTGAGTGATTATGGAGATGGCATATTGCGTTTTTAATAGAGTGGCAGACACAGATTCAGAGCGTATCTGTGCTTACAATTCACCGGCGTTAAGTGAGGACAAAGCTCTGTCTGTAGTGTCTAAAGGTATGGCATTAAGAGTCTGCAGGAACAATGCAGTCAGTTCTTCCAGAGTAAGCACAATAGGTTGAATTCTGACCAGAATATTGCATTCCATATGGAGAATATTTAGACCCAAATCAGTGCAGGGATAATTACTGATCTTTTTTTTCTTTTCTTTTAAGAAGGGATACCTTGATTGTGTATTTCATTACACTGACATTTGCTTCAATCAAAAAATGATTTATCTACATTTGGTTATGAAATCTGAGTTCTAGTTGGACAAAACCCCCCCCCAAAAAACCATTGTAGTTTGTTTTGGAGATGAAAGAAGTTTTTGTTAACCATAATGGAATTCAGGAAGTTTCAGTATTTTAAAGCAGCTGGACATACGAATAAGAAGGTTGTGTGAATGGCCTTGAACCATTCATCATATTGTACAGTTCTTCCAAGAAGTGATCCAATGATTGAGTAGAGGGGGATTTTAGTATGGTCTGATGGCAGGGGGGCAGGAGACTGTTCTAACCTCACACCAGGCCTCCTCACCACGCCAGGGTGCTTACTGCTTGAGCTCCTGACAAAGCTGTTAATGTTCTGAGAAGAATGTGCAAATTGCAGAAACGAGTCAAAGTGCAGGCAGAAAATACTTCTGGTACTTAGAACCAGTGATGGAACAAATTTGGTCAAATTGGTAAAGTGCCCAAAGGGAGGAGGGAGATGTTCCACGAAAAACCAATTCCAAGCATGGGTGAGCTCGGGATTGTTTGGAAACTCTCCAATCTGTGGGCTTGCATTGAATTGAGCGTCAGGCAGAGACTGTTAAATAAGATTAGAATAAGGACCAAGAGAACACCACCAGTACTACAGAGGTGGGATTTCTGTCAAATTGTACTGAAGTCATAGACAGAGTGCGCCTGCCACTCTAACGCTGCGAGAACATCATATACGAAAAGTGGAAGACTCCTATGAAGTGGCCAAGGATGATGCAGATTCAGGGTGCTTTGTGGATTTTGTTTGGAGAGCATCCTGTTTCTGCTTTGATTTATTTCAAGTGGCATCAATTAAGCTCAGCCCATTCCTGGAGGAGATGAAGAGCTGCTGATGGCTCTGTCATGGGATTAGATGATCAAAGCACAGAGAGAGAGAAGAGAGAAAAAAAAAATGCATGCAATCTCATATTTACTAAGAGACTTGTACCACATCATGTTGTCAATCTTAAAACAGTACTCCTTTAAAAATCACAGAAAACCAAAATGTAGACCTTAAAGTAAAATTCACCAAACACTATGGCGCGTCTGCATATGCTTTTCAAAGATAATGGCCAGAGAGAGCCTTCAAGCCTCCAAACTACCCGTGACCCCCCTCTCCCCCTTCTTCTGCCCATCTCATAAGAGCAACTGAGAGCAAATCCTGATTCATAAAATCATTAAATTCCTAGTTTGTGTCATATGCCTGCGGCTTTTAAAAGATGCATTTTTAAGTACTGATAAGCCATAGGACCTTCTGTGTGTGTGTCAAAATTGAGAGCATGTAAATTATTTGGCCGCACATCATGGTTATTTCATAAGCTTGGCAACACACATGTGCTTATCGGCATCCACAAGCATGCAAGCACGCACGCACGCACGCGTGCCCGGCCACCCGCACACGT
Organism: Chanos chanos; assembly: GCF_902362185.1. Classification (NCBI taxonomy): domain Eukaryota; kingdom Metazoa; phylum Chordata; class Actinopteri; order Gonorynchiformes; family Chanidae; genus Chanos; species Chanos chanos. The sequence goes on from NC_044496.1 coordinate 18,350,435, forward strand.
ATGCACACAGAGACAATGTGTCACAATCAATTTTTAAGTGGGGGGTTATTCACCACCTCTGATAACACAGTGATATTCAATCATCATGATCCACTGATGGCACATTCGTATTCAAACAATCTGCCCTAGCACCACCAATTCAATAAAACAGCAAATGAAATTGCTCCTCTGCAAGGGATTGTCTATTGCAACTACAGTTGATAATGAGGCTACATTTTAGCTTGATAAAAAAGGTTTGATAGAGAAAGAGTGCTACAATTACATGATGGCTGAGGAGATTTAGAATGCAAAACCAAAGCATCACCCATCACGGTCACTTCCTGCAAGGATTTAACCATCAGGAAAATTTAATACTCTAATAACAAAGAAACAAATGGTAGTCTCATTCCAGCATTCCGGTAACCACTGATAGCATTTTAAATACAGAGGATAAGAGAGTCCACTCACACCCAGTATATTAATATTTACTGTACACATCATGGTATTACCTCCCCCATAATTTCATGATTATTAACATGCAGCTGGCTAAAGCTCAATGTGAACTGAGATGCCAATTTAGATTAAACAGCTGACACTAAGTCAAAGAGAGACACAAAGACAAAAAACAGAGAGGGGTCCATGGGTAATCAGATAAGGAGTGTTAGCCATGCAGCTAGCAGGCCTTTTCTTCAGCCTGGCTCTGTCTTCCTGGGACAGATGGCGAAGGTAAATCAAGGCAGCTGAGTGGAGAGCACTGGTGACAGTGCATTAGGAGCCTCTCCGAATGAACTGTCACAAGTGCAGCGGGAAAGTAAAGTTTGATCATACGTGGTCACTGTCCTGTCAGACATCCTTAAAAGCAAATGGGGCCTAAGTGCAGCGCAGCTCTGACGCTATTAAGATGACAGGCGGAGCAGGGGCATTTGTGGTCTCCTCCTCCGTATGCATGGAGGACAATGAGGTGAGGAGTCATGGAGGATCCTCCCTGCGCACTTCTGCCCACCTCATAAAAGCATCTGACAACGTGTCAGTCTTCCACATCATCATCCACCATCATTAAGACCCCGAGCAACTTTTATGCTGCCTTTGCAGACATCAAGTATCCGGGCAATTTTTCAAGCCAGTGCATTTTCTTGCCAACACGGGGAAATCTGATTGAGAAAAGGTACTATTTTATTCATCAATATAGTGGAGCTCTGGGGCCTTGCTGTCAAAGATAAGGTCTGTGAGAACAGTACTGTGTGCACAGTGAGAGAGAGCATGGCACTTGCAGGAGATGCATGGGTTTCCCCATACATGGACACAGTTTTACTCTGCTGCTCCAGATAAAGACAATTTCTTTGGTCTTGAGAAGTCAACTCAAAGGTATCAAGAGAACCAAATACGTGAATCGTTTTAAAGCCATGTTTATATCAGGTGGCTTCTCATCACCTCTTCCTGAGTTTCCACAGAAATGGTGGGCATTTACCTGTGAACTTAACACGTTTGCAGGCTACAGGGACTAATTAATGAGCATGGGACCATTAACTCTATTTTAAGTAAAATATCAGAATTCTGTTGTAATCTCTAAGCAAAGACTCATCCGTGGGAGTAAAACTATATAAATAGTTTTTCAACACACACGTTTTTAACTTTAATGAGTGTCTCAGGCAGACCTCAGACCAGCGAGGGAAACATGTTTACCTCACTCCAGTCCTACGCGTTTAAGTAGCTCCACAATGTTTACTACTCCACTCTTGCATTTAGCCTGGTGTGTAAATGCCTGTACCCACTGTTTAGACTGGCCCTGAGGTGCTTCAAGCTGTAGGAGGCTCCTTTCCCCATCTGGTTCAAACCCACTTTCAGGCTGTCCCTCGTGGACTTGTACCTTGTCCGGGATGCAAAAGAGCACTTTTGTAAGTGCCTGCTGAAGATGAAAAACAAAGGAATATTCAAACATAGATTGAACTTTGTTGTTCCCAACCAATTTGTTTGGTGGGGGGTAGTGGGTAAATGGTCTGTTTTTCAAACGGAATGTTTTAAATGTTGAAAAATTTAATAGATGTATGTGTAATGCTTTTACCCAGAATATGGGATCATCATTAAGACATTAAAAATGTAGACAGTTCTAGAGGCCATTTAACATCCCAATGAGCACACTCCTTGTTCTATCTAAAATGAAGAGGAGGACCACACCTACGCCATGATATCATTCCATATGGATCAAAAATGACGGACAGAACTAGAACATTTAAATATGTATGACTGTTACATGAAAACTTTTACTTTTTAATTGGTTAGTGTCTGTTGGTTAAGTAAATGTATGTACAGCTTGTTCCTGCATTTTGTATTTGAAGTAGAAATACTTATTATGCACTGTCTTGAATAAATGTAGAAAATAAATAAATAAGTAAATAAAAATTCTGGCTGAAACTGTGGAGTTAAGTTTTTTAAACACAATGGCATGGAATATTCCAAAATATATGCTACAACACCTATTTAATAGCCATATACTGCAGGTCAAATGACTACTATTTGAAAAAAAATATGGGAGAACTGAGTGAATATTCATGTACATGTATTATGCAGCTTTCTCAGCAAAAATATAGTTCTCCCTGCCTTATACAAAGACAGCACATACGTGTACAACCGCTGGTCCTGTGAGCATTCATTGATGGGATACAAACATTTTCCACATTGACCTACATGTCAAAATGAAGAAGACTACAAGGGTATTACGGAGGAAAGGCTGAAAACAGACGATCTAAATGACACTGTTTTCACGAATGCTCAGAGATGTGTATGCAAGGCAAAGTGTCATACACAGTACTGTGTTCAACAGGAACTGGGATGTTCACGAGGAAAAGGGAGGGCAGTGGGTACCAGGGAAGCTTAAAAAAAACACAAAACAAAAAAACAAAAAAACAAGGATGCTAACAAGAACTAGGAAAGCTAAAAGGGGCAAGTAAACTAAACAGAAACAGAGCACCTCAGCAGAATGGGACCATGGATCTGGACCTTCATGGGGGTATTCCAGAAAACAGGTTTAGTGAAAACTCTGAGTAAGTTAACTCAGAGCAAGTAGTAAACCTAAAAGAAGAGCCCTGTGGCTTTTTTTTGCTAGGAGAATGAAGCCATAGGGCTCTTCTATTTGGAGGTTCACTACTTACTCTGAGTTTTCACTTTCTGGAATACCCCCCAAGTAAGTGAGAGATTTTGCACATAGCAAAGGAGAGAACAAGAGTATATATGCACAGAGGAGTAATAAGCAGATGAACAAGACAGGTGTGCATGATAAAGAGATAGCAAGGTGATTGAGTAGGTGACTAATGAGCTGGCAAACTGGGCTCTGATTGGTTAGAAGAGGAGGAAGAGATATAGGCGAGACAACTGTTCTCTCACATTGGTTAGACAGTTGTTTTCATGAGAGAAAAGACTTATCCTATAGACTACTTTTTTACACCAGTGTCTGTCATATGTATGCTTGTTACAGTTTACATCTAACCACTTGAACAGATGAGCACTCGACAGATCAAGTCTCAATGAAACAGGCTATCATAGCTCATAAAAAACTTTGCTCTTGATGCTATACACTTGGACTATTTGCTAGCTTTATTACCATTACACATTCTGTGATATGTCAGACACAGAAGAAAAAAAAGTAAATAAACTGTTTATGAGGACGTAATGAAATGCATTCACAGACCACACTATGAATATCTCTCTGTGTGTGTGTGAGTGTGTGTGTGTGATCTTTTTTTTTTCCATTTGAATCTGTGTAGGAACAGTACATTTTGAGCAACAGAAAAATGTGGAACCCTATCTCCACACAATAGCAGCAGACATATATTAGTTGCCAAGCATTTGATGTGCCACTCCATCGCACAAGCTCTACCAAAGTCCTTGAAAAGAGGAGATGTTAAAAACATATTCTAAGTTTCATCATTGCCACAGTTCAGGTGACAATTATGGCAGCGCAGGTTTAATCGTGGCATCGGGTAGTTCATTTTCTCAATGTCAACATGAAGCCCTGTCAAAAAATGAATCCCCTCTTTCTAAGAGCAGATAAGCAGGCTCCACTGCACCAGGCTCATTCAGGAGAAAAAAAAAAAACTTGCCTGTCACAAGGCAGCGACTTGCATGTTTTCTTATTTTTCCCCCTTCTCCCTCTTTTCCCCTTCTCTTTTTTTCTGAAAGCCACCCAAGAAGAGATTAATCATGAAGGGAAAACTCAACTTCACCCTCTAGCTGCAGGTCACAGTTCTTATTTCGTGTGGAATTGGCTTTCGGAAAGCAGAAGGCCTGCCCGGGGGGCAGGGACCTGATATGAGAGGAATTTGAGAATGAAGCAGAGGGGATTGATTAGCCCACTTCATATCCCACACTCCGTAAGCACACTCCAGCTGCAATCTAACACACCGCTGAGCTGAATAGACAAGAGAAATTGGATTCCTTCCTAATATTTAACCTTCAAGTCAGCTCTAACAGCTGTTGATGGGTTGCTTTCCCAGGTAGTTACAGACAGACTTTTCAATGTAGCCTTAGAGTGGAAAACAAGATGTAAGGACTTTTAAAAACAGCAAAAAAAAAAAAAAAAAAAGTTAATCACTACATCACGGTGGCATCTGAATATTACCACAACACTCATACACACACATAAGCCCAAGCACATGCGCGCGCGCACACGCACACACACACACACACACACACAGCTATACACAGACACAATACTGACCTGGACCAAGCTAGCAGATTTGTGGACTTGCCTCAGAAAATATCTAATAACTTCACATTCCATTCAATCATCACATTTCACAGACAGATGTCAGAACAAAGGCCAAAGGAATCAGCTCCCTCACTCTGAAGTCTAAAGTGCATCCATCCGAGGCTCTGATTTCAAAAGGCTTTTGTGAATGTGACTCTGTCCTTCTCAATTTAGACGGATCTGGGATGCAATTAGAAGGCATGTTGGCATAGGGTCCAGAATAGACACAATTTATGGAATTAGCAATAACTTACTGTATTCATATGGAAACGAGCTATCTATTTGTAACCTCTTCACAGAACAAGCATCAGTCTTTTGAACATGTTGAAAGCCGCAGAGGAAGGTAATCATGTTCCTTTATCTACTCATTAATTGAAGACAGTTTCTCACAAGTTAGGTATTGCTGATTTGAACTGAATAAATTGCGGACATCTTAGGAGAACCTATTGCTTAGAATTTAAGAGTACTGAAACTGATTCATTTGTAGAGTCATGCATGTTCTAACAAGAAGAGCTTTTCTGACTCTCTTCTTCTGTCCCATTTATAGAGATACACTCATTTCCTTCCACACACACACGCAATTTGTGAGACTTAATCAGTGAAAACCCCTATGCATGTTGTGGACTTCCATTCACAATGCATATTACTCAGTTTAAGTGCATTTTAAGCAAATAAGGTAATAATTGATTTTCACCCCTATTTGATTAAGGTGCCATCTTAAAAGCATATTTTCAGTCTGAGAAAGCAATTCAATAAAGTGGTCTGGGACAAATCTATACTTAAATGAAGCTTCACATTCAATTACACTTCAGGTTTTATCTTTACTTTTCATTGATATAACCAATTAATCACACCAAGTTGTTCTAATTCCTCATGTGCTCACCCAGTCCCATTGATTTGGAACTGGGTGGCATTTCCCTCTACTGGATCATTCTCTCTCAGAGCTGATCGGTAGCACTGCTCCTCTCCCTTTGCATTTCTGCATACAAAAACCCTCTTTGATACATTACATTCAGCTCTACAGTCCTGCTCAGGCGCGAGTAAGTGTGTGATTTAACAAGGTCTGAACTTCATAAAGTATGTTTGTAGCGTCCAGAGTGGGGGGCCTAACATGGAAAACTTTTTTTTTTTCCTGCTGTTGTAATACCATGATAGTAGTGCTACTGAACAAACACAGGGATATCAAATCACTGGGGAGCCGGCAACAAGGATACTACCTCATAACACATGTTAATTGGAGAGAAATAACTAATTCTGCCATTCCCTGCAGGGAGCCTTTCATCTTATAAACAGTGGCGGCAAACTTTTTTTTTTTTTATTATTGTTATTTTGCTTAAATAACCCAGTGCTGCAGATGATAGGAGTCGTTTGAGACTATCCCATGGGATCACCATCACAAAGCACTTGTTTAGCAACTGCACAAGAAGAGGGTCCCAACATGGACCATGACAGCAGTGCACCTCGCAGAGAAACCTCCATTTGCATTCCGGGTCTCTCGATACTCCGCAACACAATCTAAAGTGCCGCCTAGTCCCAGAGACAGTGTCAGATAACACGCATAAATTAGTCTTTCTTCATTTCTCCCTCTCTTCCCTTCTCTTCTCCTCCCTCAACTGTCCTGTGGCGCTGTCACGTTATGGTTCACACAGAGGAGAAATTCAATGCTCAACTTTCAAGATCTCTCATCTAATTACTATCTGTATTTACTTTTCCTGAGGCTGATGGGTAGAACAGAGTTTCCTTTTTTTTCTTCTTTTTTTGGCCACATACATTTAATTGTGTTTTGGGAGAGTAGTTTGGAAACAATAACAATGTAAAATAAAGTTCATATGAATGCAGATGTGGTGGGGAATAGTACAAGTGAATGCAGTATCCATGTTTAGAGACAGTGAACACAGCCCTAGGACTTACTCCTCCTCCAGTCAATTTCCTAATCAGGGCCAGACTATATAAAGCACCTGTCAGTATGTGCTCACCCATTTGCTCCTGGTCTCTGTCTCTGCTGTGACTTGTTGTGTTGGTGGTCCAGCATTAATTCCTTGACTTGACCTGTTGGCTGAGCATGTTTTGTGTTTGAGCCCTAAAGGTATGTACCCTATACAATAGAGCCTATTATATTAATAAGCAAGAGACTTGAACTAATGACATTATTTACTTTAGTCGTCCTGTCCACCCTGGAGTGATCCTGTGTGTCAGTGCCCCATACCAGAGGTGGTTCACCTGCTGCTGTTGTGCCATTGCCACTGTTTTACCACTGCTGTTTTGCTCCTTATCTTGTTTTTGCCTTGTGTTTTGCTTGTGCTGTTATTCCTTTGCCTGTATTGCTAAACCAACTGGGTTGTGTATTTGTTTGATTCTTTGTGTATTCTTTTCATTGAGCAGGCTGCCATATTGTTGGGGGGTTAGGCACCCATGGTGAGGTCCCCACACGTGATGCATGCAATTAAACGCACTGGGACACGAATGTAGACTGCACCATTTTTTTTTTCACTGTGAGGATTGCAGTGTTGCACCTGAGGTAAGTGGTAGCACCCCTGGGCACCCCTCAGTGTAGTCTGCCTCTCCACAGGTGGCCTCAGCTCAGTTTCCTTAGTTTTGCTTAGTTTATGTTGGACTGGCAGTTTAGATATCTTAGGGTTCAATTATGGTTTTAGATTTTGTATTAAGGCCTTTTTAGCTGGATTTGTAATAAAGTGCTGCTTTTATTTCCCTTATTCTCAGGTCTCAGTAACTTTCATTTGGCTACTTATGTTCTTTCCTCCCCAGCAGCTCCAGTCCGTGCTTATTTGATTAATCTTGATTAATCATTTCAATAAAACATTTTGGTTTATTTTGGAAATGCGTCTCTGTCTTGTATCAGTAACAAGTCTGCGTGCCTTATCCATTTCCAAAACAATACTCAAGGTGCTCGGGACAGTATTTTCTGGGGTGTAATTCCCTGGGTGGTGTGGTTGGTCTTTTCCCCATCCTCCCCTTACTGGTCTCACCACACAGACAGTTTTATTCAATTGGTAATATAGTTCAGAAGCATATTTTTACAACTCTCTCGGTCTTCGATCCAGCTCTGGGGCATTTGAGAGGGTTCCTGGATTATTTTTGCTCAGAATTGTAATTATGGTTAGATTTCAGGAATGTAAAGCCAGAAATCTATTCTGAAGTAGAATGTAACCTGAGGAATGGAAAGAAACTTTGCTCTGACTGTCTTACAGAACCGAAAGGAAGAAAAGACATACTCAACAAACTTGTCACCGCTCGTCCACTCCCCCTCCCCGTGTCTGGCCAGACAGTCACACTTATGCTTGCTATCACTCCCTCAGCCTCCATTAATTTACACTCCCCAGTGAAACTGCCTATACCAATCACAACTTTTTTTTTTCTTTTTCTAATTAAATATAATTTCGGAGCTCTTTAAATCCAGCTTCATCCACATACACAATCTAATTTTTCATTTGCTTTTGTACATGATATAAGACATCAACTCAATAATTTATTAAATTACTTTTCCCATTCATTTCTTTCTATCTATAATTGATCTCTTCAGTTGAAATTCTGTTGTTCCTCTTACTCAGCCTGTCTGTAGAGAAGCTGTGTGACATCACTGTGAGGGCTAAGGCATCTGAGCGTAGACCTACACTCTAAGACTTCATCTCCCACTCCAGCATGCTTAGCCCCCTACTGTGACACCTCCTTGGTGCTCAGTCAAACCTCTGGGTGCTACTTCTGTACCATCCCCTAATCTCTCAATAGGCAGATGTGTCTGGCAGAGAACAGACCTGGGAGTGATGCAGTTCTGTAAGCAGCATCAGGGCTGGACATCACATTTTATAATGAGATTGCGTCAAACCTCCCCACATCAGGGCTCTACTGTGCCTACTGTGGTTTATCATTTCCTTCACTTTTCATGAGAACTGACTGAGATAAAGGACATTATGGCACTATGTTAAATGATGGCCAATCAAAAAAAGTAATAAAAGGGACCCTTGATATGATTAGTCTTGTTACAGTAAAAACTGTAATCCTCCAAATATCATATTGTGTAATAAAGAAATATAGGTATTGGTAACAGTAGCTACAAACTGATAGTCACAATACATTCATGTGTTAATAATGTAGCTGCAGCTATAATGAAAAAAGGTTAATAAGCCATGTTATCATTATGTGATTGAGGAGGTCATCAAAGAAAGCTTATTAAGGGGAACTTAAACTAATGAAACAATCTGAAATATGAGATAAAATGATGCCTAACCCTTACTAATGCATAAGACGGTTTTATTTATTCCTCTTTACCAAGGTTGTGTTATTTACATAGCTGTATAATGACATGCCCTTGGGAGCAATAAGGTGCATTATATTAGTGCTGCCCTTTCCATACTAAAGATGTCAACTATCTTTTTACTCAAATTATACAATGATTTGACAATGAAGATAACTATGCAGGACACAGAAATTCCAAAGACCTTAATGAAGGTATATTCTATAAAATACTGCATGAATGCTAAAGAAGAAAGAGAGCTGGGAAATTAGCATACCTTCCACTCACTATCAAGATCCTGAATACTATAATGAACAGTAACGACTGCACAAAATACGTTATAAAACAATTGCTCTAGATGTGAACAAAAGCAAGGCAAATGAAGCTTTGCCCTGATCCTCTCAGCTTTGCAGAAGCAGGCACTGTGTGGATGCAGCGTAGAAGAGAGAATCACAATAAATCCAAGAGAAGCGGTGAAAAAGAAAAAAAAAAACTAAATAGTCTCAGCAAATTGGGCCATAATTAAATGCTTACAAAATTCCATGCTTAGCTCATTTTAAAATCAAGTGCTTCTTTGAGGCAATTTCCTTTCTTTAATTACAATTTCCTGTCTCGTTTGACATTTACAATGCAATCTTCAGGGAAGCGTTTGTGATTTATTATTCTTGCCTCTATCACACTGTCAGTCTGTAGAAATGAGTTTATAAAATAAGAGTTCAAATTATTATGGCCTTTGACCAATAAAGCTGGCTCATTATTGCAGGCCAGAGAAAAGATTAACGTTCTTGACAACCAAATAGAAGGAGATCAGTAGGGGAAAGAGATTGTTTCAAACGCATCAAATAAAGTGCCTTGCTAATACAAAATTGCAATGCAAAGAGAATAATCTTCTCCAATGATCTTAGGAAACTGGGAAAAGTGAGACCAAAGTTTACTGAAGCCTCCAGAGCTCTTGGTGACATCCAAAGTCTCTTCTCCATGGCAGCTACTGGCCACATTGGTGAATATTCATGGTCTTCTTGGCTGTGAACTTAGATGGTTCGCTGTGGTGAAACGTGAAAACTACAAGAGCATCTTCTATTATCTTCATCAGTACAACAAAGGAGAGTTGAAACAGAAATCAATTAACATTCCCAAGTGAGACTTTTCAATCACACAAATATTTGCTGTAAGGGAGACCCTAAAACAAGACCTTTGCCTTGGATTTTGTGTGTTTGGGACTCGCTGAAAATACCCAATCAATGGAAAAGAAATATCTCAGTAGTATTTCTCACTAAATGCCGGTTGTTTCTCTAATAGCATGTTACTTATCTTAGCAAACATTGTTCCATGATCTGCCAAAAACTGAATGAGACACAAGATTTGAAATAACAGTTTTGTTTGCAGAGGGATGATATTTCAGTGATCACAATCTTTTGTGCTCTGGCTTAAAAGATTATTTGAGATGATACATACATAAATATAGGTTAATCCAGTAACAGCTTAATTGAAAGGCAAGCATAAACACCCACTCAGCTTTGGCTTGGCTTGGTATTGGTAATCTTTCAAACAATTGCACAGTTTTTGGTTAATGTTAAATCAAACTGCTACTGGATTAATGTATACATAAAACATGATCACATATGTAACAGAGGTGCCATTTGATGTACATCCAACTGAAGCAATAAATATTTGTCTGTAGGACTTCATGCCACTGTACATGCAGTCTATCTGCGATAATCATCTTAAACTCATTAACGGGTGCACCTGAGTGCGTAACTTTGGATAAAGGACCTTATATCATGCAGTAATTTAATACCTGTCTCTTCAACTTTCATCAGATCAAACAACCAATATCAAATATAGAAGAAGACAATTGCTTGACAAGCTTTCATGCAGTAGTTTCCTGTGCTTTCCGTCTAGTCAATGGGTCATGTTTTAACATTGCTCACAATCCATCACCAAGCTAAGAGTCATATCAATACTCACCCATTTTCCCATTTGTGGGAAGATGAGTAGATCAATTCATTTAAAAGGAGTCTGGGCTCGACATCCGTTTGAGAGATTAGAACATATATTGGCTGCTTGTCTGATGGAAGGCAGAAGGTTCATTAAGTCAATGGAATCCTTAATCAATGTGCACACTTGAAGTAGCCCTCTTGGAGATAGCCAGGATGCTATTAGTGCTCCATCCAATCCACAAAGACAAACAGAGCACATCTTACAGGAAACCTCATGTTCTCCTCAGCGTGGACATTTTTTGCTTATGTTGATTGACCAATACAACCATATACCAGAAGTGATGTGTTATTTTCTTTCTGATGAAGTGCTTTGGTTGTGAGAGGTATTTAAACTGGGGGGGGGGGGGGGGGGGGGTATCAGAATGCCAGCCAACTCTACAGACGTGACTCCTCATCATGTGCCAACTGAAATGGCTACAAACTCTTTGAAGGTCACCTTTCAAAAATGATTCACACTTTCAAGTCTCTCCTATTATAAATAATGACCATGAATGGAACTTGACAAGAAACAATCACTAAAGCTCATGTGAATAACAAAACTTCTCTTTGAGATCTCTTCCACTCATACTCCTCCACATACTCAATTCTTGATAGGAATGTTTTCCCTAGTGATTCTGAAGTGTCGCTTGTGTCCACCTGAATGACTGTTTGTGTGTAATGTTGGGAAGGCCCAGTATGCACTGGGAAATAGCCATGCCCTGCTGATTGATCGTTAAGTGTTGTCCAGGAGCCCATCATGCAGCTCCACTTAACAGCCCCCACTACAGAAAGCAATCAGTGGATGTTACTGAGAGTCCCGTGGGGACAAGCCCTACAGTGATTGATCTTCAGCAGACCTCTAAGGATGGACAGAGTGTTCAGCTCAGCTCCAGTGTCCCTGTGTGCTCCCCATGCCACAACATGGCATGTACTCTGAATGGCTGCTCAAGGAGTCCGGTGTGTTGCCCAGGATTACTATGAACGTGTATGATAGACTTTAACCACCCTTAGACCTGCATCTGTGCCTGCGTGTTAATGTTCAGCCATTTCTGAACGCAGAGCTGCATGGCACTCCTTGCTCCAGATGTATACAATTTGTCTCATTACTGAGAGATCAAGGGGTGGAGGGGTTGCACAATGTCATTGGCTTCATACCAAGATGGACACACTGGCCCCAGGAGAGAGGACTCCTCTTTTAATCTCAAAGGTCATGTTTGGTCATTCAAAAATAAAAATGCATTACATTACTGTGACTCCTTAGAGCCTGTGGGACCTCTCAGGTCTGTAATTGTGGGTTAAAAATCACTGTGCTGTAGAGTCCAGAAAATGGAGTTCTCCATAATACAAGCATTTCCTCTATGTTTTCAGAGAGGACCATATTAACCAATGCTTCATTGATAGAATGTGTTTCAGATCTAAAACAGGTCGTATTTCCTGTGTGGCATTCATGTTTAAATTTGAGAAAACAATGACATAGCTATGCGGATCATGTCTCTCACTTCTATCTTTGTCATATGTCCTCAGTGCAAATTTACAGCAAGTAACATGATGTGGAAATGTAGTCTGCACGCCATCGAGGCCACGACAGAAATGAAACACTTGTATCATTTGCTTTGATTATCCAGTTTCAAAACAGACTGGAATTGTGTGCTCGCTTAAGTTGCTTGATTTCATACCCGAAGAGGAAGACAAATGACAAGTAACGATGCCTTGTTCATCTCACTTAGATATTATCATAATTTAATAGTGAGGATGAGTAGATATGTTTGAGATGAGACTTTTCCAACCATGCTACTGAGAGAGGAAAGGTAATCAGTTTTCATAGTTGTAACAAATGTTTGTAATTTTCCTCTGCTGCACATGATGGGTACCTGTAAATGTAAAGTTTACTGTGTATAGTAAATTCTACATCTACTATTGCACATTTACTAATACCACATTACACACTGTAACATTAGTTTCACTGCAACTACCTCTTCTACAGCTCCACCGTGCTCATTAGTGTTCATACTACAATCACTAATGACATTACAATAATCACCACTCCATTATTTTGATTTATATTACTGCCACTACCTGGGCTACCTGAACTAGCATATCAGTGCTCCTTTTGCAACACCATCATCTTTAAGCAACAACTTCTACTACAGGTAGTTCTATTAATGCTGCCATCTCTGGTACTATTGTTAAAGTTACCTATTATTATTTCCATCACCAGTGCCATTAGACATCACCAGTCATAACATTCTATTAACTATATTCACTGTATTCCAGTCACTTCATTCTATATTCCACCACCAATGTTAATATCACAAACTACCAGGCTACTATATAATTATTCACTGCTTAAATAATTACTATTTAATTACTAAGACCACACATG